>NW_025335606.1:15152517-15209320 GCF_004798865.1 Varanus komodoensis
CACAGATTATTTGGAAACCTGAAACTTTAACTGAGAAGGGTTGCTCCAGATCTCATCTCTTCAGGTTTGATCCTGTATTGTGCTCAGCTTCTCTTGAGTCATGCTAGGGATGAACAAATCTGTTTCACTTTCTATACTGTTTCCATTTTCCCAAGCACAGATTTGTCCTGTCCCATTTCCACATAAGCTTGCAAATATGCTTTTTAAAGTCCACCCCAAAATTGCCATGCTTGTGCAGTTTTGCAGCATTTTCCCCCAGACTGATGCATTTCCCCTGGTTTATGCACATTAAAATAGGCTTCACAATAGACACAATTTGACTGGAGAACTTCCTCACAAAATTGTAAAAACTGAACAGTGCTCTGGTTCACATATTTGTTTGGGGAAATGTAGGTTAGGTTGGATTGGATTCAAATGCAAACCAAGAGTGTTTTGCACCATCCATGAGTGATAGCAAGCACCCCCATATTTTCAGAGGGGTATAGTTATACAGCTAAGCATCTAAGGGTCTGAGTTCTGGCATTTGAACCCTTGTAAGCATTTTTCAGATAATCCTGCAGATTGACTCCAAGGCATGGTCTAAGCAAGCTTGAGGGGCAGCAAAATACTGAAGCTCAGTGCATTCTACAAGAGAACTGCAGGATTAAATAAATGACATAAGTGCATGTCTGTATGCATAAAATACTTGGCTCCTCAACAACAGGTAACTGATTGTCAACTGATTGTCCATGTAAAAACATTCCTTGATGTTGCGGTCATCAAATGATGAATATGCATGTGTGAATAGGGCCTGGGAGCCAGTGTGGCAGAGTGGTTGAAGTGTTGAACAGAGACTCAAGAGTTTTGGTTCCTAGTCCCCACTCACTGGGTGGCTTTGGACCAGCCACAAACTCTCAGCCTAATCTATCTCACAGGTTGTGGTCGCTTATGGAAAAAAGGCAAACCTTTTAAGCTGCTTTGGGTTTCTTGCAAGAGGTAGGTATAAGTGTATTTTGATGTAATAATTATAATTTTGAACAATATTTGATTTTTGTGTGCTTAGGAAACATGAAAAGCCTAACTAACCACAACAATTAAACCTGTTCAACATAACAAATGGCTCTATTCTAGTTTTTCTATTACTGCATGGGCCACGCGCAAACTAGTGAACTGTATTTTAAAAGTCATCCTCTGCCTTTTTAACCTGTTTTATTTTTATTATTTTATTTTTTAAGGTTAGGGTTAGGACCTCAAGGACCTGCTTGCTCTTCCTGACCAAGCTCATTTACTTTCTAAGGTCTGCACATGTCTCAATGACGGTGGAGTCACAAGTGATTGCAAAATGGAAGGGGACCATTCCCGGGGCCAGGCCCACATGGTCGAACTCTCTGCCAGGGAACATCTGTCTGGACTGCCCCCTCTTTCATTTTATTAGTAACTTGTCCACTTGTTGAGGCCTACTGGCTGGAAGAGTTTTTAATGGACAGCTCATGCAAGGTGTTTTTAATCTGTGGTACTTACATCTGTTTAATGTATTGATGGTTTATTTTTATCTCATTTGTATAACAGGGCAGGGAGTTGTATCTTGTAAACCCATTGTTGTTGTTGTTGCAGTTGAGCAGCCTTGCAAAACCTGATGCTATCTAGATGTGTTAGCCTACGACTAACACATCAGCTTGTAGTCCAATGCTGGCTGAGACTTCCGGGAGCTATAATCAAAACCATTCGGATGGCATCAAGTTTCAGAAGAATGCAGCAGAGGGTTGGCATATAAACTGTTGGGGCAAAATCCTGTGCATGTTTAGTCAGAAGAAAGGTCTACAACTGTTAGGCTTTTTCTGTCTAACTGTGCATAGGAGTGCACTTACATCTTTCCAATCTTACATGCTATGAGTACAGTCTTGCAGCTTCAAGCCACACACACCTCTACAAACCAAAGCGTTTTCAATACAGGCAGAAAAACATGGCACCTGAAGGGTTTCCTCAGTTTTCCTCAGCCCTGTACTTCAGTTCTACAGTTTGGAGAGGCACCAGAAAGATGCACTGTGTGAGGAAACCGTAGCAAAAAGGCATAGAATAATGTATCTGGCACCTTCAAACGAATTAGAGGCTCTTATTTGCACACAAGCTATTTTCCTGTGGGAAAACACTATTAACAAGTCTTCAGGTCCTAACTCTGATGAGAATTTCCTATGTAATATGCCATGTCTGGATACTGTCTGAAGAACGCCAGTCTTTGAGCATGGCAATACAGCAATTTTGGTCTGTGCTATGCCCTCTTGGGCAGGCTTGGGAAGTTAGCTGCAAGCCTATATCCACTGGTCTAGGAGCAAGCCCCATTGAACTCAGTATGACTTCTCAGTTTATTTGTAGATTAACATGGACTATTGGTGAGCATACAATTGCTACAGGTCATGAAGCCTTCCAATTTAAAAGCAAAACCAATCTCCCCACAGCTGTTCCTCTTGACTTGGAGCAAAACAGGAGCAAGGAGCAAACTGGTACAGGCATGGCCTTGGGGGTCTCCAGCCTGGTGCACTGGCCCACCCTGCTTTGCAAAATGTCAGGGTCTCCTCATGGTATATAATCCAGGTGACCCCTTCACCAGGACAGAAAAGAAATTCACCCTTCTGTAAGCAGGGCAGTCCAGTGCACTGGCCCTCAGTGAATGGCTGTTCAAGTGTAAATTTGGTTAACAGAACAAAATAAACGTTTATGTGAGGATCCCTCTTCAAGTGCAAAACCCATGCAAATAACCTCAGGGCATGTCTGCACCACAGACAAACTGGTTTGGTGGTCATTCCCTCCTCCCAGGAATTCCTAGGAAGGAAGGTTCTTGGGTTCTCTAATAGGAATTGTTCAGTAACTTCACAGCCCAACATTCCACACTGGAAGCCAAGACACTTCAGCCATTACAAAGCTGATCTAACTCTGCCATGTAAATATATGTTGAGTGTTTCCATGAGTCCCTTATTCCATTTTCAGCTACCTTGAAGCCCTTTCAATTACGTGTTTTTTTGAAGAAAGTCTCATAGTCTCTCTTTCTCCACAGGTATCATCCTCGGATTTGGTCTCCGGTCATACCACTTCAGCTATCGAGAAGTGAAGTACTTTTCCTTCCCTGGTGAACTCTTAATGAGAATGTTGCAGATGTTGGTTTTGCCTCTCATTGTATCCAGTCTGGTAACAGGTACAGTGTTGGCCTGCCTCCCTGCCCGCCCTCCTTCCTTCCTGCTTTCCTTCCTTCCAGTGCTGTTGCTGTTGAAGTTCTAGATTAATTTTGCTTGTGTGTAAGTTCATTAGTGGAAAAGCATGCACACTTCAAACAAGTGCATAAAAGAACTCAGATATATGTAAGTTAGATGTCATAATCCATGGTAGAGATTATTAGGGAAAGGATAAAATCCTTTTACATCTACAGGAATTGGTAAAGAACTTGCTTTATATTCAGAAGGTTGGAGCCGCCAGATTTATGGTGGACCAATGTGCTGACGGGAGTGGACTTCCCTGCCTGCTTCTTCCCATAGCAGCCTCGCCAGGACCCTGGAAGTGCTGCACAGATAGTCAGTGAATCCAGCATCGTAGGTGTGTCAGGGAGGGGATCTTCTGCAAGCAGAGTCCCTCTTCTTGCAAAAGAGAGATTCAGGATCCAACGCAGACGGCCATAGGTTCAGTCCCTGAGATCTCCCATTAAAATGATTGACAGAAGGCATTGATGGTTGATTGGAATAATATGATATGTGCGACTGAATGGTGGAAATAGGTATCATAGCTGACATGAAGTTTATAAAGATAAAAATAAAGGGGATTTCTATACATTTAGTTTAAAATGGTCAAGAAGCAGGCAAGGACAAAGCACTCTGCCTGCAATGGTGGAGAGGTGCTGCTTGTCATAGGAACACAGTGAGTCACATGGGCAATGACTCTAACCTGTTCTAAGTTTCCTTAAGGCACAAGCCTTATGCATGTTGAGACGAAAAAAAAAAAGCCCTACAACTCCCAGCATGCCCCACCTGGTCGTGATGGCTGACTGAGGCTTGCTGGGAGTTGTAGGCCCTCTTTTGGTTGAAAAGGGGTCACATTCCAGTGGGTGGTAGGAACAAAAATACCAGCCTGCCTTAGCTTAAAGCTCTCGTTGCTAGTAGCTCAAACTTAGCAGTGAGGCATTTCAGCAACTGGCGAGTGGGGGGAAGGGCATGGCCACCTGAAGAGACCTGGAGGCCTGCTCAGGACCCCGGCTGGGCCGTATTTGGACCGCCCTCTGACCAGTGTACACCTCTGACAGAGAAAGGAATGGCTGCTTCTTGTGGTAACCACAGCACTAAGGTGGATATCAAAAGCCCCCCCTCAAGCCCCCCATCCTGGTTGCGCTCTTTCTTGAGACTTGCCCAATCAGTGTTGCAACAGGCAAATCTGAGTAATAATTAATGTAACTCTGTGCCCTGCTTTACTGAGGGTAGTCCTCTTTTTGAAGGCAACCTCTAGTTACAAGGATGTCCCACTGAAGACTTGTTTAAAGATGCTGCCTGCCTACCATTAGCACCTGGACAGCCAGATGAGTGGGCATGAAGGTTACCTGGTCACAGGCTTCCCCATTGTTGTGAGATAGGCTCTGTTTCTTTTCAAATTATAGTGAACATTTCCAAAGAGGCATCTACACACATACAGTTCGCATATATAAATTTCATGCAAACCTTTCTCCTATGTCATGTTGTCCTCTTTTGGAAGGATGCTTTCCTCCTCTTTGGTGATGTGTTGTAATCCATTTGTATACCAGACTGCAAAGCATTGTATCCTGCAAAAAAGAGCATTGACTCTCAGGATTCTCCCATGTTTGGTAACTGTGTCAGGGATGCACCAATGAAAGGAAAACGTTCCTCAGAGCTGAGGAAACATCTTCAATTTTTTTCTCACCTACTTTATTTCATAGCTGTAATTTTGATGCATTTTACAACTTGGCATCTTGTAAATTGTCTGTCGGTGAACATTTTAGCCACATTCAGGCTTTTCAGCCCTCTCAGATAACAAATTAGGGAGATTATGATCTAACACACCCTTCATAAAAATTCAAAAAAGGGTTGGTACATTAGCAGCATTTCAAACACTGTGCCTTAGCATGGGCTTCAGATCTTCTCATCTCTGTACAACTGCAAAATCCAACTGTATTATTATTATTTTTAAAAATAACTTTTCCTTTTATGTGCTTCTTCCACCCATCCCCCTCTTAAAATCTTCAATGTTTGCTTGGCAAGGATGACCTCCTACATTCCTTCTTAACCCAACTTTTCGCCTCATCCCTTTTTGCAACTGAAATGTACACAGAAGTTGTTAGACATCTCTGTGAGCCAAAATCCTTTCCCCGCTCCCTTTATTCTTTTGGAGGGGGGAGTGGGAAGTGGGGTGTCTACTCTATTCCAGTGGCTTTCAAACAGTTCCCAGGGAACTTGGATTTCTTTAGTAAGAAGCTCTGTCATCGTGCATACACCCTATAAGACAGCTTTCTAAGCTTGGATGCAGGTTTGCAGGATTCCTCAGCAAAGTGTGACAGGGCTTGTCTATGGCATCAGGCAGCAGCAGTTCTGATCAGCACTGGACAGCAGAGAGTCGCAGTTTAAGCTTTTAAATTGCTGAAGAAGACTTTGCTAAACACACACTTGCGGGGTAGACATCCACTCTTGTCGCTGAATGGAGCACCTGCCCTCTCTCTGCCTTGTTGTCCCATGTTCTGCTGCTTGCATTCCTCACTCCTCAGTCTGTCTCCAGCATTGCAAGTGAGCCAGCTTGCAGGGCTGTTGGGGAAGCCTTCAAGCAGTGGATCATGGGGAGGTGAGTTTCATAAATCCATCTGTTTCTCTTTTAGCCAGATTCAAAACTGGAAATCTGTTTTCTTCACACCCTGTTCAAACAGGCAGAATGGATTGAAAATCCAGTGCTATGGTGTATCCAGAGCTATCAATATCCTTTAATAAATCCTTGTGTATATGCTTTTTTATTTTATTTATTTATTTAAAACTTTTATATGCCGTCACCACATGCCTCAGCATCTTGGGACAGTTCACAAATATACAATTAAAACAATAAAACAATAACAAATTACATAAAATTATATAAAAACAAAAAAGCAACTATTAACAATAAAATAAAATTTTTTAAAATAGCAATTAAATAAAAAGGTTTTAACCTGGTGCCAAAAAGAATATATGCTCAGTGCCAGGTGCACCTCTCCAGGGAACACATTCCATAATCTGGGTGCCTCTGCAGAGGAGGCCCTGCTTCGGGTAGTTTTTTTTTTTTTAATCTCCTTTAAAGGGCTCCCAGAGCAAAGCCTCTCCTGCAGATCTTAAGGGGCATGAGGGCATGTAAGGGAAGAGGCGCTCCTTCAGGTATCCTGGTCCCAAGCCATTCAGGGCTTCATAGGTTAAAACCAGCACCTTGAATTGGGCCTGAACTTCAACTGGAAGCCAGTGTAGCTGGTAGAGGACCGGTGTTATATGAGAATAACAACCGGTCCCCGTCAGCAACCTGGAAGCTCTATTCTGTACCAGTTGAAGTATCCGGACCGTTTCAAGGGCAGCCCCACATAGAGCACATTACAGTAATTCAAGCGAGAGGTTATCAGAGCATGAATCACTGTTGCTAGGCAGTGCTTGTCCAGGTAAGGGCGCAGCTGGTGGACCAGCTGAAGCTGTAGGAAAGCACTCCTTGCCACCACTGCCACCTGGGATTCAAGTGACAGCTCTGTGTCAAGGAGCACTCCCAAAGTGCGGACCCTGTCCTTTAGAGGGAGTGCTACCCCATCCAGGACAAGGTCAAAGTCACTTACCTGAAACCGCAATTCGCCCACCAACAGGACTTCCATCTTATCTGCATTGAGGCTCAGTTTATTGGCCCTCATCCAGCCCATTTCCTCGGCCAGGCACTGGTTCAGCACAGCCACTGCCTCACCTGGAGTAGATGTAAACGAAAGATAGAGCTGGGTGTCATCAGCATACTGGTGACACCACAGCCCAAACCTCCTAATGACCTCTCCCAGTGGTTTCATGTAGATGTTGAAAAGCATGGGGCACAAAATAGAGGGCTGCAGAACCCCATGGCACAACTGCCACAGCACAGAGCTGTTGTCCCCCAGTACCACCTTCTGGAGTCAGCCAGCCAGGTAGGAGCAGAACCACTGCCAAGCAGAGCCTCCTACTCCTAACCTGGCCAGTCTATCCAGAAGGATACCATGGTCGATGGTATTGCAAGCCGCTAAGAGGTCCAGGAGAACCAACGGGGATGCACTCCCCCTGTCCCACTCCCTGCACAGGTCATCGTACAGGGTGACCAAGGCAAATTCAGTGCCATAACCAGGTCTGAAACCAGATTGAATTGGGTCCAGATAATCCGTTTCATCCAAGAGTGCCTGGAGCTGTCCCGCCACCACCCACTCTAACACCTTGCCCAGGAATGGGATGTTGGCCACCAGTCTATAATTGGCAGCCACCTCTGGGTCCAGGGATGCCTTCTTCAGGATAGGCTGGATCACTGCCTCCTTCAAGGGGGTAGGGACCCAGCCCTCCCTCAGTGAGGTGTTGACAACCTCCTGAACCTAGGGACCAATCCCGTAACTGGCTTCTTTAAATAGCCAAGAGGGGCAAGGGTCCAAGAGACAGGTGGTGGGACATACCATTCCAAGCACCTTGTTCACATCATCAGGCTGCAATAACTGAAACTCATCCAATAATGATGGACCAGACGGCACTCTGGACACCTCTCGTACTGGATTCAAATCAACTGTGGAGTCCAGATCGTGGTGAATCTGAGCGACTTTTTCCCTGAAGTGCTGGGCAAAGTCGTCACAGCAGGCTGCCGAAGGTGCAACTGCTTCCTTCTCTGGCCAGAATGTATCAGGCCTCGCGCCACTCGAAAAAGCTCTGCCGGACAGCACTGTGAGGAACCAATGGAAACGTTGAAGAACTGCCTCTTCGCCGCCTTCACCGCCACAGCATAGTCATGATAACGTGCACGTAAGTGTGTTGGGTCAGATTTGTCCCGAGATTTCCTCCACCTACACTCTAGTTGTCTCCCAGTCTGCTTCACTGCCCGCAACTCAGGCGTGTACCATGGTGCCGAGCGGGCTCTGCTAGGTGGGAGAGGACGCTTAGGAGCAATCGTGTTGATTGCCTTGGTCATCTCCCTATTCCACGAGTCGACCAGGACATCAACAGGAGTGCCAGCTTTATCTGCTGGAAAATCCCCCAGAGCCCTCAGGAATCCATCTGGATCCTTGCCTTTCTACAAAGTGGCTAACACTCATTAATAAAACTTGATTAAAACAGTAATGCACAATCAGAACACAGTAATGCAATAGTACAGCATCATATCCAATAGACCTGAATACATATCAACAGCCTACTTGAGAAAACAAAAGAGAACCAACTTAGCTTGCCCCAGCAGGGAGTTTCATAGACTGGAAGCAGCCACCAAGATGGGATTATCTACTATTAATATGCAAAACCTAGCAAGCATCAAAGTGGGAGAGCATTTTGCATAGCCAAAGAAGATGATTGCAACAATATCTGATTGCAGCAATAAATGGGCAATGAAAAATATGCAGCAGTATTGTTTCAAAATTATCTTTGGGTGAGTAACTTGAGACCAAGCTGGCTATAAGCCAATAGGGTTGTTTAGGTCCAGTGAATTTTGTCTCAGTTAAAGATAATTTTAAAGGATACTTAATTATCCCATTCAGGCATTATTTTTATACAAAACTTTAGTGGAAATACATGTGTATATAGTTCTGGTCACACAGGGAAGGTATTGTAGAGCCAAAAATGTATAAAAAAAATTAGGCTGTATTCAGCTTGTTGAGTATTAAATTGTGCAGGCTGATATATACAGACCATGATGGGAAAGCCATCTATAAAAGATGAGGCATAATTGAGCAGCCTGGTTGTAAACATTCATAAATATCCATAATACTTTTGGCTGGTAAGTTTAATGTGAGAAAAGTATGAGCTGCTGGCCAAGCAACTATAATGATATTTCATGCAGATATATGTCTGAGTTGTTTCTCACAAATTGACAATTTACCTTGAATGTATTGCTGTAGCTAGCTTATTCATTTTTCAGCTAAATCACTCTGTATCCCAAGAGATCAGGCTTTTAGTCTGGCTTAAGAAGTTGCATTGATAAGCCGAAGTAGTTCACTGTGTTACTTCATACTTGTTTTAACATTGGAAGATCCAAAAACAAAAAACCATCAACTGGAAGTCCTTTTTCAGAAGCAAAAGGCCTTTAAGATTAAATCTCTGTTGTTTCTGCTACACTAACACCAATTTTTGTTAATCTTGACTTTAAATCGCCAAGTAAGAAGGGGGAATTGCTCTTGTGAAAGAACATGCTAATTTAAACATCGCATCCCTAAAAGGATGGCCTTTCTGTATCTCTGTGGAGCAGGTATCAGCTGTGTTTTGTTACTGAACATTTTTGTGCTGCTATTTGCCATGGCTCCTGCATTTCTGATTCTTGGCACTGGGACAGTAAGTCCTTTGTACTCTGGTATTACAATGAGGCAACCCAAGAGAAAGCGTCTTGGTCCGGAGCTGTCAGCTGTTACTAATCACTGTTCTATGGCTTGCTGTGAATCCCTGCTAGTCCCTACCTCCTGCTCTGCTTAGCACACATAAAGAAGATAAATTACTCCCTTCGTTTCCTTTCAAAAAGCATATTGTGTGGCACATTCCAATACCATGAGCGAAAGATGGAAAAATGCAAAGAGTTAAATTGGTATCTAAACAGTCCCCACAGCAGGAGCCTGCCCTGGCAGATGTGAGGAATAGGAAAATGTACCACTGGGCTGGGCATCCCAAAGTTTCTTGTTACCTTGCACTTGTGAGTTCAAATGAGATGCATTCCAAAGGACAGCCTGTCTGGGGCTTATTGTGACCCAGAGGACTCCAGCTGTGGAACTTGAACTCAGTGCCAAGGGCTCCATCTTACAACATGGGAAGCCATAACAGAAGACAAGAGCTCAACTGGTCATGCACAAAATGCTTTCCATACCATCTCTTGAGAAACGAAGGTGGGTTCACAAAATCTGGCACTGAGGAAAGCTGACTGAGGTCAAGAGGTCTTGACTCCAACAAAGGTTTCATGAGCCATGACATAAATGAATGCTCTTGCTCATCAACTTCACTCCAAGAACATTAAATGGTAAACATAGCTAATATCAGATTTGTTGAGGTTTTTATATTTAAAATTGTAGAAACAGATTCACACTGTAAAACAACATTTATTCAGGTATTTACATCTCACTCTTCTAAAATAGACACTTTACTCAGAGTGGTTCACAACAGTTTTAAAATGCCCATCACACCTTAGTAAATGCAAGAATATAAAATAGAATACCATAATAAGAAATAGGAGCAGGCACAGCTTCACCTTAAATAGAAGAAGGACCTAAAAGAGCTCTGTTGGATCAGATCAAAGGTCTGATCCAGCATCTTGGAAGCATCTATAGATGCTTCCAAAAAGGGCACCAGCTGGTCATGGAGGCCTCTCCCCTCTGTTTCCATCCTCACCCCCAGAAACAGATATTCAGAAGTAAACTTCTGTATTTGAAGTTTCCATACACTTATCGTATGATATACTTGCTTGGGAATTTGTCTAATCACTTTCTTTAAAGCTAGTCACCTCAGATGTTTGGAATACCATCTGGAGTTCCCATATTCATCTCCCTTTAGTGACACTGAGTTCCAAGGGCAACATGCAGTGGTGCGTAACCACTAGTGCAAATTATGTTGTACTAGTGAAAATTAATGACAATTGCATTAGACGGTAGGTCAGTTTCTCAGGGAAAGCAAGGCTTCAACTAATACTACTATAATTGCAGTTTATGCTAGAATTACATAATTCATATTATTTTTATTTTTATTTAAAACATTTATATGCCATCCTTTACGTCTCAGGACGGCTTACAACATGTTTAGCAACTGGGCCCTGCTGGGTACTTCCAAATAACTTAACTATGCATTCTGTGAAGAAGGGTTTCCCTTCTTCAGTCCCAGATCAATTTCTTTCAGTGACCCAGAGTTGTATCCCATGCTAGTCCTACTTAAGTAGACCCATTGAAATGTTATTTACTTCATCTCTATACCACTCAGTAGGCTTAAGACAGATGGATGCAGCCCACTGAGTTATACAAGTAGATCATCCAAGAGTCACACAGCTCGATCTCTTAGCAAGACCATACCTCTGTGAACCAGGTCCAGAAGGGAAGCCCAGAGAGGCCTTCTGTGGAGCTAACCCATAATTATAAACTGCCCTGTGCTTCCAGACGCCCCAGTATTGTGCTTACCCTTTTGGAAATAAATGTGTGCACTTTCATTTTGAGTTCACTTTTGTGGAGCTGGAGCTAACCTTTTGGAAGTGTTTGAATATTTGTTTTTGGCTGCTGAACTGGATTTTAGCTGTATCATCTATAGACTGGGGTAGGCAACTTCCAGGCGTCTGGTTGAATTGAATTGAAACTGAGAGGTATGTGCAGGGCGTCAGAACTTAACAATATAAGTAGATCAGAAAAAGAGAGGAAAGTGGAACTAACACTTTTTTTCTCTGACAAATTCCATGAGCATTCTTGAGATCAGCAAAATATACTCCTTTTATTGTTTAGTTCAGATCTCCACAGCTTCCCAGGGTGAAAGCAGGTGTTACTTTAAATCTGTGTTTAGAAGCTATGTCTTTTTCATTTTTTAGATAGACAGGTGTCCTCTAGGACTATTTCAGCCTTCAGAGAACCATCTTCTATTCTGAGGTGTCCTCTGTTCAAAGGGCTGTTTTATCCATTTCTAGTTTAGCAGTCATGAACCATAAGGACAGCAGGTTGATCAGGTCGGCACACAAGTAACCTGGTCACAGACTTTTGCAGCATGATAGGTGAATTGTATTTCTATTTAAGTTACAATACATTCTAAATTTTCCTCTATATACATTAACATATGCAGATACTATACAAATCACTGTCCGCTTTATAGTGATGCTTTTTTGGGGTGATTCATAATGGACCACCCTTTTCTAGAACAGATTTTTGAAGTACCTGCTACTCCCCATGCTAGGCTTCCAATCTGGATTAGGCCGACTCTACTAAGGTAGAAACTTTAAAAAAAGAAGACACCACAGACACACATTACATGACCAGGCATGTTTCCACATTTGGATCTGATGTTTGGCTTTTTTGGCCTTTTAGCTTGCAGCTCAGCCTAACTCAAAAATGTATGGGTATATTCATAGTCATGCTCTGAAAGAGCAATAGTTTCACCCAGATGTAACTTCATCATTAAGGTACTTCACTTGTGTATTGACTCCGCAGTGTGGATATTATGGAAAAGAGCTGGAGTACTTTTCTGCTGAGGTCACTGCTGGAGTAACAGCTTACTATCGTGTAACTGTGGATGCACCTTAACCAGCAGCCTTCATGGTACTTCATACTTTCCATGACAATTTCCTCATTGCTGTTTGTGTCTATCCTTCTTTCGGGGCTCATTGCATTTTTCATTTTCTAAATACATAATTTAAAGCAAAGAAGGCACTCTTGTGATGGCCATACCTTACCTGAATATATGAGATTTAGGATATGCAAGTGTTATGCAAGACCCTGGCTTCCTTTCAGGCAATGCATTCTCTCCTTTTTGGCAATTCATAAGTGGTGACTCGAGCTGGAGAGTAAACATCAGCCAGCTCATGTAGGGCTTTGTGTAGCTTCTTCCTGTATATTCTTTTAGAGTTCTAAACCATGCAGAAAACCTACACAAGTTCAGCAGGCTCAGCATAGCAGACATTTCGGCCCCAACTCAGAAAGGGCAACAGGGACAGGGATGGAAGGAACTGAAACTCGCTCTGCTCTCTTGTGCATGATTCCCCACAGTGATCACCAAACAGGGGGGCATTCTGTGCTGGCCATGAGCAGAAGCCTACACATAGGTTAGCATTGTCAGACAAAGCCATTAGAAAGCCAGTGTGGTGTAGTAGTTAGAGGATTGGGCTGTCACTTGGCAGGTCCAGGCTTTAGTCCTCGCTTAACCATGAAGTTCACTGGATAACTTTGGGCCAACCACCAACTCTTAGCCTAACCTACCTCACATAGTTGTTTTGAGTATAAAATGGATAGAAAGAGTATCATGTGAGAGCCTTGGGTTTCTTAGAGGAAAAATGAAGGAATATTGATATAAGAATAAAAAATAAATAAGCTAGTAGATTAGGCTAGAATCACAGGCTACCCCCTCAACATCCAAGTCAGCAGTTTGCTCCAAAAAGGTCCGGAGTTTGGTTCCTTCCTGAGTAGTGGAAGGGGGTAGTTTTCCAAAGGTAGACCTCTGGCCTGGAGCTGATCACACATCTGCCCGTCTGCTGATTCCCACCATATGAATTGCTTGCAATCCTAAGGAGGTGTCAGGGAGCATGAGGCAGAATTTAGTCTAGGGATGCGTCCCACCTGTGGATCATGGGGCTCCTTCCTGACGGGTTCAGGTTTGGTGTCAGGGTTCTGGTTCTGAATTCTTTGCATTGGCTTCCCAGTCTTAGATTTAGAATTTGGGCTGTTGTTTAGACTTGACCATCTGGCGACCATCCTCCTCTCTTTGTGCATGTGGAAGCTCTACCTGCTGATCCCGGCCTCGTGTAGAGAATATGGCTATGGCACAGATTGGATCATGCCCTTATTCTTTATTTTCTATAAACAGACAATAGAAATTATATTGAAGTTGGGAGTTCTATGTGTATTCCTTCTGTTTCCTGAAAAATGGTTTTGTTATGTATTTTTGTGTATTGGCATGGAATTCAAGATTTCTGCCCCAATTCCATGAGGGCTGAAGATCTGTTAACTGATGTAAGGGAAGGCGCAGATGTTAAATGATTATTTTGCTTCTGTGTTCTCCCCAAAGTGGGTTGGGAGAGATCTACCTGGGGAGCTAGATGAGGTTGAGGTTATGGGGGCACAGATTGGAGTCACCTCCCTAGAAGTCAAGCCGCTCCTCAGATGGATGTTGCAAAGGCACTGGGCCCTGATGGGCTACACTTGAGGGTACTTCGGGAATTGGCAGGGATATTCTTGCATCTGTTGGCCTACATGTTTGAAATCTTGTGGAAAACAGGAGAAGTTCCAGAGGATTGGAGGGTGTCATCAGTAGTTCTACTCTTCAAAAAGGGCAACAGCAGGGATATAGGGAATTACAGGCCAATTAGCCTTACGTCCATTCTAGGAAAGACTCATAATAGGGAAAGCTCTAGAAACCCTAGATAGGGAAGGGAGGTTGGCAACCGCACAGCATGGATTCCATAAAAACAGTTCCTGCCAGACAAACCTTGTGGAATTCCATGATAAAGTCCTGAGGTAGCTATACGGAGAAGACGTGGTAGATATGGTTTACCTGGATTTCAGCAAGACCACTGACAAAGTACCGCATAATATTCTGGTCAAGAAATTGTTGAGCTGTGGGATAGATCAATGCATGGTTTGATGAACTAGGGCACAGGTGATGGACCGCAAGCAGAGGGTGACTAACTGGGGAATCATCAGGATGGCAGCCAGTGATGAGTGGAGTCCCCCAGGTCTCAGTTCCGGGACCAGTTCTGTTCAACCTTTTTATCAGTGACCTGGAGGAGGGGATAACCAGTCTGCTGACTAAATTCACAGATGATACCAAAGTGGGGGCAGTGACCCAAATTGACAGGCTGTGGAAGTGGGCAGAGGGCAACAGAATGGCATTCAGTGTGAATAAGTGGATAAATCTTGCACTTGGGACACAGGAATAAGTGTCACAGGTACAGGATGGAGGACAAGTGGCTGGAGAGCAGCACTTGTGAAAGGGATCTCATGATACTTGTTGACAGCAGGCTGAACATGAGCCAGCAGTGTGGCACAATGGTTAAGAAGGCTGATGCCATCCTTGGATGTATAGCCAGAAGCGAGGCTTCCAGATCTAGGGAGGTGTTGATACAACTCTACAAAACTCTGGTGTGCCCAACTCTGGTGAGTACTGTGCCCAGTTCTGGATTCCACATTATAGAAGAAACATAGCTAGGTTATAATTGGTTCAGCACAGGGTCACAAGCATGGTAGCCAGGTTGGAAGGGATGACATATGAAGAGAGATTGAGGGAACTGGGTCTTTTCAACCTGGAGAAGAGGACACTCTGAGGGGATCTTTCAGCGACTTATAGGAATGTGATGGGATATCATGTGGAGGAGGGTCATGACCTGTTCTTCCCTGCAGTGGAGGGCTGGATGCATTCCAATGGGGCAAAGCTCAAGGAACCAGGAAGGCAATTTCAGGTTGCATGTCAGGAAGTACTTCCTGTTGGTTAGGACCCCTAATGGGCTTCCAAGGGAGGTGGTTGAGGCCCCATCAGTGAAGATTGGACAACCACATGTTGGGGATTACATGAGCAGAGCCGGCTGGAGCTGGGGTTGGACTAGATGGTCCGGGATACTCTGCCTGGCTTTGTTTCTATGTCTCTACCTGAGAAGCTGACAGTAGTAGCCTTCTTAGATGCTTTACTCCCAGATTTGCCTGAGAGCAGGACTGGTAGAGCCACTGAAGATGCAATTCTGTGCAAGTTTAGACCAAAATAATAGGCCTCCAAATTCCCAGTTTGCTCCAGCCAACTCTCTCTGTCACACTACTCATTCTTAAATTACATACAAAATTTGAGTGCGAGTCAAGGAATTCACACACCTTTGGAATCTGCCACTATTGCCTGACTGAAGCAGACAGAAATGCTGTCTGCTTTCTCCTTTGAGAATTGCTTTGGTGTCTCTCTCTCTCTCTCTCTCTCTCTCTCTCTCTCTCTCTCTCTCTCTTTTTTGTGTGTGTGTGAATATTTAACCTTTTACCCATATATCTATGCCATTTATTTAAGATTGGAACAAGGGAGGAGCATCTGTTGGAAGCATGATTGAGGCACAGTGTCGGATGAAACTGGCTAGGTGGTTTAATATAAAAGCCTCCACAGCGAAAGATGTTTATTCATTTGCTGTTTTAACATCGCTTTGTACAGTTTTGGAAATGTGGCTGCTTCGTTTCACGAACAAATCAGAAGTTCAAGCAAAAATATTTTTTCTACAACTCCATTGTGTACTCTCCAGTAGAATCTGAAATGTGTTGTGAAAACACTGCTTTGTTCCTGCCTGTTCAGAATCATGTGCCTGAAAGGGAACAGGGCAACTACCGCCCTGTCTCAGCCTGTTCTTGTGGCTCTTCCTCTGACTGCTTGTATGGAGCATGACATACCCCAGCTGCCAGATTAGTAGAAAGTGTCCATTTTCACATTCTTCTAATAGGAACATAGGAAGAGCCTTCCTGGGTCATACTAAGATGGATACTGGTCCATCCAAGCCAGTATCCTATTTGCAGCAGCAGCCAGCCAAATGACTCCTGGAAGCACAGAAGCAGCGCATAATCTCAACATTCATGTCCCCCACATCAAGCATTAAAGTGATATAGTACCTCTGAACAAAAGAGGACATCTCTTAAGTCAAAAGATGACTAAAGCCGAAATTTAGTTTGCTACCAGTTTTGGAAATACCAGGAGGGATTTGTCCAACTTAGCTTGGGTCAGAGTCAACATCAAAGTAACTGCAGGACAAATGCAAAGGCAGGTCAGTTCTCAGGGAAAGGTAAAAGGGACAATTCTACCAGACAGGATGGACAGTTCCAAGAGAGGCATCTGAGGTGCAGCCAAGGTCCAAATATGGGAGGGTAGCCAAGCAGAAATGCAGCCAAAACAGCAGCATCAAGCAGGAATGCAGAGGTTGGTAGTAAAGAGGTTCAGTATCAAGGCAGGGCCAAAGAAACAAGACTAAAAGGCACTGAAAGCTAAGGTAAAACAATAGCTCTCAGTTGCAATTGAGAACTGATCTAGTCAGAGCTTTCTGAGTCCCATGCGAACTCAACAACTTCACATTTGCGTAAATAGAAAAGTTCACTCATGAGGATGGCCCTACTCATTTGCTGTGGTTCTTGAGAATGCATTTCACCTACTGCCCACATTAGAACTTAGGAGATGTTCAGTCACCTCCTCAGATTCTTTGGAAGATGCATGGTCCTCAAGGGCCCCTTCCAAGAGTTCTTCAATGTGCACCGGTACTGGAGGGCCTAGTGTAGGTCCCCTGGAGGTGCCATAAGTGCCAGTGTAAGGATTTTGGACCCTGTGATTTCCAAGCATCCTCTGACAAGTCATCCTGGCCTGGGTCAGGCTTGACAGATTGGAACTTGACAGTATCTTGTGTTGATGTTCTTGGAATTATATATAATCATCAGTTCTGGAGCCTGTTAGATCAATATCCTAAACTAAGTTTATTCATTATCACATCTACGATACTCCACTTTTCTCCTTTTCTAAGGAACCCAAAGCAGCTCATATGGTCCTCCTTTGCTCCATTTTATCATCATAATAACCCCGTGAGGTAGGCTAAACTGACAGACAGTGTCTGGCCCAAACTCTCCTAGTCAGCTTCATAGTTGTTTGTAGACTAGAACCAAGATCTTCTAAGTCTTAATAGAACACTATACCATACTGGTTTGACTTTAGTTTCTATGGAAAATGCTTAGTTAACTCTTTCAGCTGCCCTAATTTTCAATATCCCCAATGATTGGTGTCATTTTGTGTTTGAAGAAGGAAGGACAGAGGTGAAGAACAGAGTTACAGTAGCCTCTGCAGAGGAAAGGAACATGTGTTGCAGTCATCTTTCCATCAAAAAGCATTGCTCGCAATTTCCTAAGACGTATAGATTCTAACTTTGCACTTGGGCTTCCATGTACTAGGAGTTGCTGCCCTGGACAGTAAAGCCTCAGGAAGGATGGGACTCCGAGCAGTCGTCTACTATATGAGCACTACAATCATTGCTGTCCTGATTGGAATAATCATGGTGGTCATCATTCACCCTGGGAAAGGGTCAAAGGAAAAAATGTACCGAGAAGGCAAGATCGTGAGAGTGACAGCTGCAGATGCCTTTCTGGATTTGATCAGGTCAGACCACAGTTTCTGTGGCATTAGTGAAGTTGTTTCACTAGTTAAACACTGGCACAGGTGACATTGTATGGCTGAATGTATTAATCTCATGATGTCATACACGGAGCCATAGATCCTTTTTGTTTTCAAGAAAGCACCCACAGCAAATACATAATGTATCAATATAGACCTAAGGCAGCCTTGGATTTAACAACTCACCTGATACCTGTAGGCAAAGCAACTTAAAAATGTTACAAGGACAAGTTTTGAGCTGGGTCAGGAAGGAGACATTCCATATTTCCTGCACTATCTTGGCTTCTGTGCCAACACTGGGAAAAAAATTTATCCAGTGGAAAATGATGGTTTAAATTAGCTTGCTAAAAGTGTGGTTGTATGCATTTCCATGCTGGCTGTGGAGAAGACTTTTTTCTTTCATTCATTCATTTATTCATTCACACATGCACATCATTTAAAACTATTTTAGACTGCCTTTGAGAGTGGAATCCTGCCACACTGATGTATAAGAAAAAAATGAACAATACAAGCCAATACAATTCAGCCCAAACAGTAATTACAAATAAAATCAACAACCAAAAAATAATGAAGCACTACTGGGTTTCAAGGGATTGGACGAACTTTCAATGAAAGCTCTTGCTGGCATTTTGATGCCACTACCAAAATTTGGTGTTCACCAAGCTAACTGCTCTTGGCAGCAGCCAGGTGAGAGGAGCCTCTACCAATGACCCCAGAATGCAGCTGAAGATGTGGGCCCGAACTTCAAGGAACTCGAGCCCATATTGTTGAAGGCTTCAAAACAGGTACCAGCTATGTGTGGGCCTCCAAATATGGTTGGAATGCATCTCCTATCATCCCTCATTTCTGGAAAAATAGGAATTCCAGTCCCCAACATCTGAAGGGCCATGTTTCCCATATTTTTAAATGTTAAAGGCAAGACTTTTAATTGGATTGAGAAATGCAGTGACAGGTCAGTGTCACATGAACTGTTTGTCTAGTTCTTACCAATATTCAGGTGGTCATATTCTGCACCAGCTGAAGTTTCTGGAACTACCTTAAAGGCAGACCTACTATACGCAGCATGCTACAATAGTTCAGCCTGGATGCCACGAGCAAATGAGGCAAGGGTAGCTCTCTCCAGATAGGATTGTAGCTGCTATGCCACCCCGAACAGATCAAATACTTCCGGCCACTGCTACCACCTGATTTCCCTCAATTAGCACTGAGTCCAGAAGACTTCCAAAACTCTGCCCTTGCTTCCTCAGAGGGAGTGCAGTCCATCCAAGACCATGTACCGTCCTCTTTCCAGATAAGTTGGTTTTCCTGCTCATGGTGCCTCTTGTGTCTGGATTAAGTCCCAGCTTGTTTGGCTTATCCAACAAAAACCCAACTCTAGACACAAGAGTTCAACAAATTTCCTAGATTCATTAGATGGAATAGATCAGTAGAGCTGAGTTTCATCTACATACCTGAGTTTCAGAGCTTTGAATCCCTCCCCCAAAGTTTTGTTTAGATATTGAAAAGTACAGGAAACAAACTGGATCTTTGTGGTGTCCCACAAGACAGTGGAAGGACCAGAACCTTGATAACACCATGGCCCATATGCCCAACCCAAATAAATGATACAACAGGATTCCATCATTGCTGGTATCAAAAGTCTTTGAAAGGATCAGGAGAACCAACAGCATCACAATTCCCACTCCCCCATCCATTCTCCAGTATAAGCAATCTCCTTGGGTGACCCAAGGCTGTTTCTCAAGACCAGGCTTAAATCCAGATTCGAATGGCTCCAAGTACCTGTCATCATCTAAAACTACCTGGAGCTGATCAGTTTCCTAGGACACTGTCATTGCCCTGAGACACCCTGAAGGGTGGGATACAAAAATTTTATATAAATAAATAGATAAATACATGCCAACTTCTTGCCCAGGAAAACATGAATGATAATAATAAGTCTAAACTAGGTTTCTTTGAAAATGGGCATTTATCGCCCCTGAACTCCAAAAACCCAGCCTGTCATTGGCAGATTTCACAAGCTAGAGCAAAGGTGTATGAACTTCAATTCTCCAAGTAGTCTTTCCACATCCTCAAACTGTACAAGTTGAAATAAACCCATGATAATATGTTTGGACAGCATATCCATTTCTGACTGTATTAAAACAATAGAGACTTGTTATTAGTCAAGAAGTCGTGTCTGACCCATCATGACCCCATGGACAACATTCCTCCAGGCCTTCCTGTCCTCCACCATCTCCCAGAGTCCACTTAAGCTCACACCAACTTCTTCAGTGACTCCATCTAACCACCTCATTCTCTGCCGTCCCCTTCTTTTGCCGCCAATTGTTCCCAGCATTAGGCTGTTCTCCAGGGAGTCCTTCCTTCTCATTCGGTGGCCAAAGTATTAGAGTTTCATCTTCAGGATCTGGCCTTCTAAAGAGCAATCAGGGTTGATCTCCTCTAAGACTGACTGGTCTGATCACCTTGTAGTCCAAGGGACTCGCAGGAGTCTTCTCCAGCACCACAATTCAAAGGCCTCAGTTCTTTGGCACTCAGCCTCCTTATGGTCCAACTTTCACAGCCATACATTGCAACTGGGAAAACCATGGCCTTGACTATACGCACTTTTGTTGGCAGGGTGATGTCTCTGCTTTTTAGTATGCTGTCTAGATTTGCCATAGCTTTCCTCCCCAGGAGCAAGCGTCTTTTAATTTCTTGGCTTCAGTCCCCATCTGCGGTGATCTTGGAGCCCAGGAAAATAAAATCTGTCACTAACTCCATTTCTTCCCCATCTATTTGCCGGGAAGTAAGAGGACTGGATGCCATGATCTTAGTTTTCTTAATGTTGAGTTTCAATCCAACTTTTGCACTCTCCTCCTTCACCCGCATCAAGAGGCTCTTTAGTTCCTCTTCACTTTCTGCAATTAGAGTGGTATCATCTGCATATCTGAGGTTGTTGGTATTTCTTCTGGCAATCTTAATTCCAACTGGTGATTCATGTAGCTCCACCTTTCTCATGATGTGCTCTGCATATACGTTAAATAGGCAGGGCGACAGTATACAGCCTTGCCAAACTCCTTTCTCAATTTTGAACCAATCAGTGTTTCCGTGTCCAGTTCTCACTGTTGCTTCTTGACCCGCATATAGGTTTCTCAAGAGACAAATAAGATGGTCTGGTACTCCCCTCTCTTTATGAACTTGCCACAGTTTGTTGTGATCCACACAATCAAAGGCTTTAGCATAGTCAATGAAGTAGAAGTAGATGTTTTTCTGGAACTCCCTAGCTTTCTCCATGATCCAGCGTATGTTGGCAATTTGATCTCTAGTTCTTCTGCCTCTTCAAAATCCTGCCTGTACTTCTGGTAGTTCTCGGTCCACATACTGCTGGAGCCTAGCTTGTAGGATTTTGAGCATAATTTTGCTAGCATGTGAAATGAGTGCATTGGTGCAGTAGTTTGAACATTCTTGGCATTGCCCTTCTTTGGAATTGGAATGTAAACTGACCTTTTCCAATCCTGTGGCCACTGTTGAGTTTTCCAAATTTGTTGGCATATTGAATGTAGCACTTTTACTGCATCGTCTTTTAGGATTTTGAATAGCTCAGCTGGAATATTGTTGCCTCCACTAGCATTGTTGTTGCTCTGACTTCCTAAGGCCCATTTGACTTCACATTCCAGGATGTCTGACTCGAGGTCAGTGACCACCCCATTGTGGTTATCAGGGACGTTAAACTCCTTCTTGTATAGTTCTTCTGTGTAATCCTGCCACCTCTTCTTAATCTCTTCTGCCTCTGTTAGGTCCTTGCCATTTTGGTCCTTTATTATGCCCATTTTTGCATGAAACGTTCCCTTCATATCTCCAATTTTCTTGAAGAGATCTCTGGTCCTCCCTATTCTATTGCTTTCTTCTATTTCTTTGTTCATTTAAGAAGGCTTTCTTATCTCTTCTAGCTATTCTCTGGAATTCTGCATTCAGTTGGGTGTATCTTTCTCTTTCTCCCTTGCCTTTCGCTTCCCTTCTTTCCTCAGCTGTCCATTAGGCAGTGGGATGCATGGTACATGAACAGAATCCAAATTCTGTCTAAAGATTTCAACACACATTTGAAGATGCTGCATTACTGGACTGGGTACTTGATCCAGGAGATGCTGTAGACCATGCTAGCCCCTTTCCCTTTCCTTGAGCTAAGCTTGGAGAAACACCAAAAAACATATGAAAGAACATCTCTGAGAGAAGTTGACTCCATCCTCCTTTGTCCAACTTCACCTAATCCATAGCCAGCATGGAAACCCAGTACAGGCAGATTTTTTTTCCTACTAGCATCTTTTGTGGGCTTATTTACAAGGTTGTTTCTTGATCACACCTATAAATACCTTCAAAATAAATTATGATGGTTATTATAAAATCTAGCATTGAATAACTTCCTAATTCTTGCTATGGCTGGACTTGTAGAAGAATCAATGATCTTGAGAATTACTTCCATGAATTGATCATGAGCCTGTTTTGTGATGCATTTTTGGGACTGAGATTTCAAACCAAATTCATACATTATTGGTGAGGAACTATCATAGCATTCTAGTAGAAAAGTATCTTAGTATTTGTGGTAGACAATTAGAGCATTTATTTACAATCCTGTTTATTATATTCTGAAGGGAGAAATTCACTTTGAATCTGTAAGTCCAAACCAGTAATCAAACTAAACCATATTTCTACTGTTCAGCCAAAACTTATTTCTTTATTTAAGCTGTATCTCCAGAATGTCCAAGCAATTTACATAAAAGCCACATAGAATATAGGATAGGAGCAATTAATAAAATGATATCAAATAATAAATAACTTCACATTTCAACAAAAGCAGTAATTGCTCAGTGCTGCAATCCATTATAAGCCCTAGAAAACTGGGTGAACCAATGTGCTTTCGAGAGGCTTTTGAAGCTCACAGCAGCGTCTCGCTCCCAAACCACCCATGAGAGAGTTCCACGGCATCAGTGCCACTGCCGAGAAGGCCCGCTTGTGGGCTGTGACTTGGCAACACACTGTTGGCTATGGACCAACCAATAAAGCCTGTAATAAGGCTGGACTTGTGACAGGCAAGAGTTGCTAGATTTGAAGTGGCTGCTCAAACATTAGAAGGGGACATTCCCCAAAATAATTTGGGAAGTTGCATGCTACATGACTTGTTTTTGCTATCGTTCATGCATCTCCCATTAAAGAGTTCAGGTATCAGAAAAGACCTGTGCCTGTGCCTGTAGAGAGCTCCTAGCAGCCAAAGTATGTGGATGCACAAGAAATCTTGCCTGGGAGGAGTCAGCTTCCTATCTTGCTATGGATGGTGACCATGCAAAACTTACATGGGTTTTGTTGGGTGTAAATCACATTGGGTTCAGTGGAGCTTGCTCTCTAATAAATGTGCAGTGGATTGCACTTCGATACTGAAAAACTTTACCTCTGCTTTGTAAACCAAAAATATGCACCAACTTTTCTATGGTATAAAATACTTTGATTCCTTCCCTGCTTGGTCTTGAAACCATGATAAAAGTTGTATACTGTGTCTCAAATACTTTTGTCTCTTCCTCCTCCTCCTTGTACAGAAACATGTTTCCACCGAATCTGGTAGAAGCCTGCTTTAAACAGGTAATAGTGTCCTGCTCTTTTCAAATAAGAATGCAGTAGATTATATTTTCACTTGCATGGAACTCTTCCACCTGATAAAGACCTCTGTGGTGTTGAGTAGCTTGTTCTTTATATATATAAGGTTGTCACTAAGGAAAGAAAAACTTATTGTTGTGGCCACATTATGTTTTGATCTGATCAAAATGGATGTTTAAAAACTGTGAAGGAATTAGACAGGCCAAAGAGAAGCATGTACTTGAAGGAGGGTTCCATTTTGAGTTTTGAAAACTCATGAAACAGAGTCTATCCAGACAAAGAGTTTGTAAGTCTTCAAATCCTTTCCTGATCATTCTCCTTTTGTGGTTATTCATTCTTTAAAATGAACTCTATTTAGTGAAATATTGATACAGCTGTAGGCAATCTCTCTGTTGAATACTAACTATACATTTCAAATCAGCAGCAGACAACCTGCCTGCCAGCTAGTCTGGCTCAGAAACGCTCTTAAAAAACTGGACTGCTCTCTCCCAACTCGGCCAAGGAGAGTGGTATTTGTTTAGCTCGCTGAGGATGGGGTTGCATTGTCCCTGAAGAAGCAGGAGTGACGGGTACAGAATGCTGCTCGATCCACCTTCGCCCCGGGATACAGCCTGGCATTTCCAGGCAGGGCCAGAAGGAGCCCTGCCTGAGAGCCTGGAGAGCCATTGCTGCCAGTCCCACAATGCTGGGCCAGGTGGACTGATGCTCTGGCTCAGGATGAGGCAGCTTCCCATGTTCCTCTGAGGCTCATGTTGTCTCTATGGCACAGAGGACCATTTACCTGTCTCACCGTGCCACAGAGGTGTCTAACGTAGGCCCTCCAGGCCTTTTTTGCACCATCTGCCCAACTGAATTTGCCATGGAACATTCAGGGGTGTGACAGTGGCCAAGGGCTCAGTGCTTTGCTGCCAAAATTCAATAGTATAGGAGTTCATACAGACCCTTAAAGGGCAAAATGGCCCTTCCTTCTGCCAGGGTGGCAGATTCAGCAGGCTGGTGGAGGGAAATGGGGCAGGAATTGGCCCCTGGGCCCCAGAAATTGCTCACACCTGCCTTTCTTCAGTAGAAAAAATATGGTGAACAACTGAGATCAGATTTACCAGTTTCATCTTCTGCATAGGCCCTATGGCTTCTTCAGAAAGGTATATAAATGGTCAAAATACACATGTGATTTTTGTTGGTAGAGCAATGGCAGTATGCAGAAAAAATACAGCATTTTGTGCAAAAACAAAATTGGAGCCCTGGAAGCTGAAAGGTTTGTCTTAGTTCAGCACATTTCAAATAAATCAGCTGTGTGATCTTAGAAATAATGTTTCCTGCATACCTGGAAAACAATATCAATCCTTTTCCCCCCAATCTCTGACAGTTCAAAACAAACTATGAGGAACGAATACCTAGGGCAGATCATGATTCTAATGAGACCTCTGTCCTTGCTGGCATTATAAACAACGTGTCTGAAGCAATGGAGAACCTAACTCAGCTGAAAAAGGAGACAATCCCTGTTCCAGGGGCTGTAAATGGAGTGAATGCGCTGGGACTGGTGGTGTTCTCAATCAGCTTTGGACTGGTGATTGGGAACATGAAGGAACAAGGACGGGCACTGAGGGAATTCTTTGATAGCCTTAATGAAGCGATCATGCGATTGGTAGGACTAATCATGTGGTAAGTACTGAATGCGAGCCTCTTGGTAGCTGCAGCCCTGCAGAGTTCCTTACCTCAGGAGGCCGAGATCAGCTTCTGCCTCCCTCAGTCCTTCAGACGGAGGGAGGCAGACTGCAAGACCTGACCGGGGGTGGTGAAAGGCCAGTTCGGGCGCTCCACCCATCTTTCCTCTGCAGGGAGCCTCCTCTGGGGCGTCCTCCAGCTGCTGAGACACACCCTATGAATGCGGCCGCTCGCTGGCCCACCCTCTCCTCTGTCCCTCACCGCCCCATTCCTATCCAGCCGTGTTTGCTTCCAGGCAGATTCCTGGCATGGGGTGGAGTTCCTCTCCATCTCCCCAAAGCTATGGCTCTTTGTTTGTGCACAGTACTTTATAGAACGCAAGAAAGTAGCATCCAGCCTTGAAGGTTTCACATTCTATAATACAGCATGGGGGCAGGGAGGACAGAAGACTGAGTATCATATCCTAGGCTCTTGAGTTCAGTGATGGCTCCAGGTTTCTGACAGCTGTTGGGCAAGATAACCTTGGTGGGCCCCTTCCTGTATTAAGGCTCTTTCCAGTGCCATTGTCAGTTGCTGCCTTTGCTCCTCACCCTCCATCTCATCCTTATGCCTGCTTGCTTGCTTGGCAGGCAGAGAGCAGCAAGCTCATAGACGGTGGCATCTCCTGGTCCACCTTCCTGCCACCAGAGGTGTCTTGTGCAGTTGCTGGGAAGAGACAGGTGAATAAGCACGTTGGAATGATGAAGAAGAGGACAACTCCTGGAGGCCAAAGTCTTCATGAAACATTTGGGTTTCCATGAGGGATTTAAAGGAAGTAAGGGTGGAACATCACACAGTTCTCAGAGCTGTTTCAGGCATTAGGAACAGCAAGGGACATGCTGGGAAAATACAGGGTGTTCAGGAAGCCTTCAGAATGTGGAGCTGGAGGCATGGAATTCATGGAAGGGATGTATTGGTATATAAGAGCAAAGAGAGGCAGGGTAAGGAGACAGCAAGTCAACTGTTTGTTCAACCTACAGTCCGTGTTACCATTGGCAAAATAGGCTGGCTTCCGAACTGGTGCAAGTTCACAGGGTGGCCATCTTATGAGGCAAACAATTTAACTGGTGGAGAGGGAACAATGGCCAGCTGTGCTGCTCCCTGGCTCCATGCCTGCCCCTGCCTCCAGCAGGTAGCCTTAAGAGTCCTGCAAGCCACTTTCCTGCTGTGACACTTGCCCAAAGTCTCATATGAGGTCCACCAAAGTCTTGGCAAAACTTCCACCAAGTCTTGAGAGACATTGGGCAAGCTTTTGTTAGACTTGGAATGAACTTTCCACAGCTGGGAATAAAAGCAAATGATGGGTTGATGGGTATTCAGCAACTTCCTGCCTCAGATGGCCTGGCCTATAAATTTGTGTAATGTGAATTCATTTCAGTGGGCCCAATCTACAGAAAACTTTCTCAACCTGGTACCTTCCAGATGTGTTGGACTCTAACTCCTATCATTCCCCACTCATTGGGGGCTGGCCAGGTTTGGTAAGACCAGTGTACAGCTATGTGGGTTTTTGCATACCTTGCTTCTGGGCTCATTTTCAAATCAGGTTAACCCTGGACCCAATCCAGACCACATTCATATTTGGCACTTTGATTTTGTCAAAGTTGATACAAACTGGGGAGGGAGCTACATAAACCCAGAAGAATATCCATCATATTCCAGGATGAAGGTATGTAGCCAGGATTAGAATAATATAAGGTCACATATGAGGTTAAATAATATAAGGTTAAATATGAGTGAGCTGCATTGTAGCTAATATTTTCCATATTTGCCACCAATTTCCAGTGTGGATAAATAACCAGTACTTGAAAGTCCTACTGGCTTACTCTCTTGTAAATGTACTTAGAATTGCACCGTAATCTTCTTCACAGTTAGAAAGGAAACTCTAAACCTTTAGAATGCAGCAGGGGAGTTCTGAATGTGAGAAAATAATGATGTATTACATCAGCACTACATACCTTTGCACTGAAATGGTATTATAGCTGGACACTAGCAGAGCTCAGTCATAACTCTGGCATTTGTTTGTAGGTATGCACCACTTGGGATCTTGTTTCTGATTGCTGGAAAAATTGTTGAGATGGAGGATATGGGTGTGATTGGAGGACAGCTTGCCATGTATACCGTTACAGTTATCATTGGCTTATTCATCCATGCTATTATTGTTCTTCCTCTACTCTACTTTTTAATTACCCGAAAGAACCCTTGGGTCTTTATTGGGGGATTGCTGCAAGCTCTCATCACAGCCTTGGGAACATCTTCAAGGTAAGAATATCCATAACCAAGTTTAGTTTCGGATCGTATTTTACACAGGATAAGTTTTGATTCTCAGTCACTGAGTGATAGTTTCCCTTTGTGTGGGGCATTATTTCAGCCCCCCACACTTGTGCCCCAGTCCAGCTCTAGTCATTTTTTGCAAAGCAACTTACACATGACCAGCTATCCAATGTAGACAAGGAAATATGTGACTTTTCAAGTACACTTTGATCTGTTTGTTTTAAATTGTGTTTTCAAATGGATGCTGTGTTTTAATTTTTTTACATTTTGTATTGTTAAATGATCCCGAGACTTCGGTAATGGGACAGTCTAGAAAAGTTTTAAATAAATAAATAAATAAATAAATAAATTTAGCCCTTTAGAACAAAAAGGGACTGGGCAGAGCTTCAAAAGTATCTCTCCAAACTGGAAGAATAGGCATCATGTAGTTCAGTGTAAGCACGAGTATGCTAATGCACCTTGGGACAATTTTTAAAAATCCCAACTTAAGTACAAACTGATGGAATCTGAAATAATAAACTGACCAAGAGATCTGAGAGCTGAGGGATGGATATGTCATGAAAATGTCAGCCTAGAAAACAGCAGCTGTGGAAAAAGGCAAACATCGTGGTAGCTATAGTTGGGAAGGGAATTGAAAATAAAATTGTCGATATCATACTTCCTTTACACAAATCTGTGTTGGGACCATACTTAAAATACTGGTGATTGTACCTGAAAAAAGGATAATGTAGAATTGGAAAAAGTGCAAGAATGGGCAACTGAAATGATTAAGGGCCTGGAGCAAATTGACTATGAGGGAAGGCTATAGCATCTGTGTCTGTTCAGCTTAGAAGAAGGGCAAGTAAGAGGGGACATTATGGAGGTGCAGAAAAGCATGCATGATATGGACAAAGTGAAAAGGGAGACATTTTCTCCCTCTCCCAAAATAGCAGCACAGAGTGATTCCATGAAGCTGATTGATGGGAGATTTAGAACAAATAAAAAGAAGGACTTCTTCACACAGTACACAGTTAATGGAAATCACTTCTGCAGGTTGTAGTGATGCTCCCCCTTTTGGATTTATTTATGCTTTTAAATACCGTTCAACAGTTCCCAGAGCAGTCTTTCAAAATCTCTTGGCCACCAATCTACCCACCTCCTGTGCTCATATTAATGGTAGCCACGTGATCATAACTCCTCTTCAGAAGGGGATTGGACAAATTCATGGTGGCTATCGATGGCTGATAGTCCTGATGGCCATATTCTACCTCCGGGATCAGAGGCAGCATGCCTAGGTACACTGGTTGCTGCGGGACTTGGGCGGGAGGGTGTATTGCACGTGCCCTCTTTGTGGATTCTCCATGGCCACTGTGTGAACAGGATGTTGGCTTAGGGGAACCCCTAGTCTGACCCAGCATGGCTCTTCGGGTGTCCCTATGAAAACAGTGCAGTGAATGCAAATAGCATCCACCTTGGCTTTACACCCATGGTTCCTGATTCAGCAGGTGAACATCTGGAGTTGCTTTATATCTATTCACAGCCTTAGCTCAATACTGTCTGCTGTCCATGGCCTTCAGCTGAAATGAAAGAGATTGAACTAGAGAAAATCTGCAGGCAACATGCATGGTTCCTTTCTAGTAATATATATACAGAAGATGTCCATAACTGGTCTGGGACATTAATTCATAGCCCAGTGCTCAAAGACTGAAAAGCATAGTCTGTTGGGTAATTTGAACATTACTGTCATACAGAACATACAGACAGAACATTATTGTGTGTGGTTTTTCTCCTGGGTGAATCATGGATACATGTGTCACTTCATGATATTAGCACAAATACATGTTTAGTCATCAGCCATTTTCTAGAGAGGTAATGCTGTCTTTCTCCCCCTCTGCTTTTAGTTCTGCTACCTTGCCGATCACATTTAGATGTTTGGAAGAGAATAATGGAGTAGACAAACGCATTACGAGATTTGTTCTCCCTGTGGGTGCAACTATTAACATGGACGGGACAGCACTGTATGAGGCATTGGCTGCAATATTCATTGCGCAGGTTAATAACATGGATCTAAATTTTGGACAGATTATCACAATCAGGTTGGTACAAACATTCCAGAGTTTGGAATTGTTCTATTTTGCAGTGGGATTAAGGGATGTTTATGACACTGCACAGTGGCAAACATTTTTCTTTCACCATACGTACATGAATTGGTAGCTGTGGTGTATATCAGAACCCTGAGTTGTGTAGAGCATTAGACCCATGAATTAAAATGGGTACAGACTATTGTTGCAAGGGGAGATTCCTCCCCAGGCCCATGGCAGGCCAGATGATGCCAGTGGGTGTGGCCAGCGTCCTCCCTGGCCCCCATCTGCTCTTGGTTTGCACTGAAAGGAGACTCTGACTTCCATGCATCTCCTCAGCAGATGGGATGCAGCTGACACTGGGATGATCATGATGTGGGGTCATCTTATGTTCCCATGCAGCTCCATTTTCCACCCCAGCAGTGGTGTGGGGTGATGGAAGCCTTGGAACCTGGGTTCATCCAGCTGTGGAAGGGGAGGGAGAAAAATGTTGACCTCAGACTAGCTTATGGTATGGCACTTCCAAGTTCACTAGGAACTGTGTTCCCTCAAAAGGGTGGGGTGGGGGGAAAACCATATGATATATTTAACCAAATAAGGGAAAAGAGAGCAGGAAGAAAGTACAGTCAGCATTCAATTTAAAAAAAAAAAAAAAACTTAAGTATCTAAAGCAATGTATTGCAAGGAAGGGAGTCTGCTTGTTCCACAGTGACAGGTGGATTTTTAAAAACCTATCTATAGTTGTAGAATCCAGGACTGAAAGGCAGCTGCACCAGGGCTCAGTCACTGGCAGTGGGTGCTGGGGCCACTGCCAGTAGGAAATGGATTGAAAAGCAAAATTCTGAATCCTTCCTTAGCACTTCTATTTTGTTTCTGTCCCATCGCATTTTTAAAAATCTTTCCTTTTAAATCTCTGGTTCCTTCTTACATTTCACAACCCTCTTACAAAATCTTTCCTCATCACCCCCTTATCTCAGGGGCTCTTCAGAGTCAGAAAGGGTTGAGGTCCTGACATCAGACAGAGGGCTACACTAGGGTTATCAGCCACATCAAGAAACCTAAGCTTTTCTACATTGTGTGTTCATCATTCCTCAGAAACAGTTGTTTATGGGTTCTTTAGATGATGATGTGACTTTCAGTTTTGCTTTTATGTCTAAAGAGCATTTTTGGTGACTTTCTGGAGCTTACGGCAGGATTTAGTTCTAGCTAGAAACAGCTTTTTTCAATTTTGTACTTGTATTATGCTGACATACATGGCGCCACCTAGAGGTTATGTACTGGAAAAACAAAAGGAAATGCTCTTGCTGTAGTGCTTAGATCTTGGTTCTTCAACAAAACAAAAAGCTGTTACAGCACAGTGTACAAAATCTCTTAGAAGCAAGATTTTTCGTTAATGGGACAAATACTAACTAGACTCCAGGAAAGCACATTGTATATTCCAGAAGAAGCTGAATAAAAAAGCATAATGCTGAATAAGGTGGAAGTTCTGGGAGACTTTACACTTTACCACCACCTCTTATTGCATTTCCCTTAGTGTACTCATTCATTTTATAAAACCTGCACTAATAACATGTCCTTTTCCTACTTTAGTAATATTCCAAGGAGTGTCAAATGTGCTTTAAAATGGATATAGAGCAAATCATCATCCCCAGTGTATACGTTTGTCATTAAGTATGGCTGCCACCTTCAACTAGTTTAATCGGCATATTACAGTACAGTTCTGCATCTACAATGAACGGCAATCCTATACCCACTTACCTCGAAGTAAGCCCATTGAGTTCCAGGTGACTTACTTCTGAGTAGATATGTACAGGATTGCATGCTTAATCAGTTGAAACCATTATTAATTAATTGGACAATTAATTAAATCTGAATCAGGATGGTTGTGAGTTAAGGGCACACCTGTTAATTGCTTTGATACCATTTTGCCTCTGGTGTGTTACCACAATGGGGGGAGCAAAACAAAACATGAAGTATAGCTTTTCCTTCTAATGGTGTTTGTGAGGTCATAGTTTATTAGTTTTCTATCATGCGGTGCTGTGAGGACTGATACTGAAATGTTTTTTATTTCATGTAATTATCAACTTAGGCCTGAGGGCAGTATATTATAAGAATACAAATAAAAGCCAAGGATACAAGTAACATCTGAAATCCATATAAATCATATCAAAAGCACATAATTAACAAGCACAGGCTAAAACAAGAGCAAGACAATAACACTTAAAAAAATCAGGAAGATACAATTACTTAAAACTAACATAGCAAGAGTATCCAGAGAATTAAAATGTTCAGTGATAGAAAGATAACCAAGTAAGTTTCAGGCTGACCTATCCAGAGAGGGTTTTCCATAACAGAGGAGTGGGGTTACTGCTGAAAATGCCTGTTCCTCCTACCCATCATTCCTCAGAGCAGTGCCTGGAGCATGCTGGGATTTGTAGGCCCCTTTTCTGCCTAAAATAATTCTGCCTGCAGTAATTAAGTGACACAATCCTAGAATTTTCCCCCATCCCGTGCATGTTCTTAGTATACATGGACACTGCAGTGTGGGCAGTGTGGGGAATGGAACTCAGCGTGCTTTCTTCACCTTCTCCCTCTGCTTCTCTTGGCTAAGTTCCAGATACATGGAATCATGCCCGGACATCCAGCTCCCCAGTCTGACTGATTCTGCTACCTGCACCCATGTCCACATGGGAGTGCATATGGGAATGGCGGGGGGGGGAGTGCCATTGATAACTTGATCCTCCATGAAAATTAAATTAAAGGCAGCTATATCTAAGTTTATGTACTTGCAATTTATCAGTTAAGAGGCAGGTAAATTCAATTTTTAAATTTAGTGACATTCAATTAATGCTCTATCACTGTATGTTAGTTGCCTTTCAATCAGTTCAGTACGAAATTCTCCTTGCGATTCATTAAGATTTGGGATTCATTGCATTGTGTACATGTCTGAAATACTCTGTGGATGTTTGTCTAGTTGGTGAATATAGCACATTATTTCTATGCATACATACATACAGTAATCTTATTGTAAAATTGTTATCCTTGTAAAATTATTTTAAAATTAGTATCTTCAAGATTTTGTATTCCACTTTTACTAGCTTTTATTTGTGAATTGTAATTTTTATTAACTGTCCAGAATACTTTTGTTGTTGGTTAGTATGGAACTGAAATAAATGGGATGGAATGGGATGGAATGGAATATGAAGTATCCTAAAACTGCTTTCTCAGGTTTACTATTATTATATTAGCCAATAAATGAACCAGAGAGGCACCATAGCTGATGGTTTATCTAGCTTATGAATTCAAACCGCAGTATTTAACTCCAAATCTGAAATCGATGGTTAACATGTGGCCTGCAAACCTTCCCACCACCCATCTTTAGTACAAGGGCTGGCAACTTTTAGAGACCATTTTTGCCCCCATATATATAGTGGCATCCAAAACACTGCCAATTTGGCATTGCAAATCAGCAAGATGCTACCGAATGGTACAGTGGCTGAATTTAGCTTGCTTCCAAGCAGAATTTGGTCAGTGGAGTGTAATGTTGTTTTTGTTTTGTTTTTGTGATAGCAAGAAAATGTGAGTCATATGGTGGTCTGGGGGTGCATGAAAACGGCCCATGGACCTCCCTAAATTCTGCCCACCCCTGCTCTAAAGCCTGAGTCTTCTGGGTCATTTGCATTTATTTAAAACACACACACACACAAAGCCATTATGCTTGCTTTGGTATCTTCTTTCTCTGGACAGCATCACGGCTACAGCGGCTAGCATTGGTGCAGCAGGAATTCCTCAGGCTGGCCTGGTCACTATGGTGATTGTGTTGACATCTGTTGGTTTGCCTACAGACGATATCACCCTCATCATTGCCGTGGACTGGTTTTTGTGAGTATCTTTCATGCATGCATACACTCTGTTAGTGAATGAAGCAAACCAGGGGACACTTGGGCAAACAAAACATTTTAGTTTATTCCTCTGTGGATGCATAGTTAAAAAAAAATAAGAATACTCAGAAGTATTGCATGGAATTGGGAAATGGCCACTTCATGCACAGAACATGCCAGCATGGTATGGTGGTAAGGATGCTTTGCTTGGCCCTGGAAGCATCTTTGGGCTTCTCCACAAAAGGCATTTGTTGTGCACTCATGATCATGCAAAGCCTTTTCATGACATCTTTGTCCATTGTGTTTTCTAGCCGTTTTTGTGGCGTTTTAGAGGAAGGAAAGCTGCTATGGAAAAAGAACTTCAGTAGTGCAGAATTAACTACCTTATCCAGATACATTTTTAAAAACTCACGTTCTCCTCGCTTTCTGTACAAACTATTTAAGATACAATCCTATGCAAGTTTAGGCAGAAAAATGCTTACAACCTGCACTGTAAGCCTTCTTCTGTCCAAATTGGCATAGGATTGTACCTTTCATTAGATACACATCTTAGCTGGCTTCAGAACTGGTATTTTTTCTGCATACAGTCAGTATCCTCATTACCACAGTACCAACACAGAATTACATTACAGATTACATCTTCCTTTCTTAATTTCAGTGAATGAATCTGCACATGCATTCTGTCATCCAGCAGATGCTTTCAAAGACTATTTTTAAACCATCTAGAGCCAGTGTGGTGTCGTGGTTTTAGCACAGGACTGGGACTCTGGCAATCTGGGTTCTAGTCCCAGCTTGACCATGGGCCAACTGAGTGACTTTGAGCTAGTCACAAACTGTCAGGCCAACCTACCTCACAGGGTTGTTGTTGTGGGGATAAGATTGTGAGCAGGAGAATGATGTAAGCTACTTTGAGTTTGTTAAAAGAAAAAAAATGGCTATAAATCTAATAAATAAGTAATAGCTTGTTTAAATTGTGACCGGTTCCATAGGGATCGTCTGCGTACAACTACCAATGTTCTGGGAGACTCTATTGGAGCAGGAATTGTAGAACATTTATCACGGCACGAGTTGAGGAACAAGGATGCTGAGATGGGTAATTCTGTGATAGAAGAGAATGAAATGAAGAAGCCTTACCAGCTAATTTCACAAGAGAATGAGAATGAAAAGCCCTTAGACAGTGAAACCAAGATGTGAACCAAGGTATAGGGAGTTTCAAATGAAGCACTAGATATATGAAAAGTGTATAATTTGTCCAATGCTACACCATCTTGTCTTACATCTCTCCATTCAAACAACACTGAAAAGTTTTGGGGCTTCCCAAGGCATTGTAAGAGATTGGAACTGTCACACACAAGGTCTCTTTGCCTCCTCTTCCTTGTAATATCCAAGTAAAGACCATGCACAATGTGATGCCATTGTTCTGGGCTCATTGCCCTGCTCCCACAGCCAGGAGTATGAGGTAAGGGAAAGGCAGTGTTCCAGCCACAGTGGTATCAAGCCACGTGTTGTGCTCACCTCGACATTATTTGGAAGACGAGGAAAAATGTGGAATGACAACAGTTTCATATTTCTTGTAATGTTCAGTTAAGCCATTTGTGAAAAATATTCCTGATTAGTAATGACTGATATTTAAATTTAAAGAAATAGCAGACATTGCACAAAGTTGTGATGTGATATGCTGAAGGATGGAAAATACATTGTAATCAAATTGCCAAGAATATTAAAGTGTACCAGTTTTTTAGTCCTGTAAATGTGTTCTCACATAATGTAAGCTCAAAGGGCAAAGCACAGAAGAAATCCTGAGATGGTCTTGATTTGTTAAATGACTGTTACATATTTTTAATACCACAAAGGGTGCAATCTTATGCATGTTTAGACAAAGAAAGGACTTATAACTTCCAGCCAACATACATAAGATTGTGCCCTAAGACTGCAATCCTTTACCTCTTACCTGGAAGTAAACCCCATTGGATTCAGTGGGACTTACATCCAAGTAGGCATGCATAAGATTGCACTGTAAGTCAATGTTTTACATTTAATGTATTCCCCAGAGAAGCGAAAAGGAAATGTATAAAGCTATCACTTCCTTATTTTACTGCTGTTGAAGCAGTAGAAGTAAAAATACTGATTCTCTGCAGGTCACACTTGTTACCAACCAAGTAAACAGATGCATCATGTTTTCATTTTTATTCAATGGGATATTTTGGTACCAGGAAGAGCCTAATACTTCCTGGTACTGTGCACCTTCAAGACCCATTGATTTCCTAGATTATGGACCTGCAAATACCTCTGTGCATGTGTAATTTTACAGTTTCTCTTTGGGTTACTACCTAACACAAGTATTGTTGCCCATGCACACTGTTTTTTCCAGGATCAGAGTTCTAATATATGTATATATGTGTGTGTACCCAGACACATACATACAGCACACACGTGCACTTTGAAACAGAAACTATATGTTCATTATGTTGTTGTGTGGGAGATTAAACTGTTGGTACCACATCAGTGTGGGCTTTTGAAATGCCTACTGAGCATCCAGCTCCCTTTGGATCAAACCACTTGGAACATTCCACTGATCTAACTAGATCAAGCCTACACAAGCTGTGATTCACCCACCACTGAATGTAGCCCTCCAGCCATGATTAACAGCCTACCAGAAGTTCAAGAAAGTGCCTGGTTTTGTTGCTTGCCAGGGAATAGAAAAAGAAAGGATTGTCCAGCATCAGAAGGATCAGAATACACAGTTGAAGAGCTATGTTTAATCATGGGTCATAAATTGTGTAGGTCTGATATAAACTGTATAGATCTACAGTTGACTGAGTTTGACAGACTATTTCAGTCAGAGTTGGAATCCTAACTGACACTTTTTATCCTATATTACCCATGGATATACCTATGCAGCTTCTCCTGTTCTGGGAACTGTGGTTCATTCAGTTCACTGAGAATTCTATTACAGAGCCCTAAGCCACCCACAAACACACAGAGCTGAGCTATACATTACATGTAGTTGAAAGTTAGCTTTTTATTACTCTAAGTATGCACAGTTGTTCCCCTCCCATACACACACACGTGCACACACCCCAATTTTTCTTCAGATGTCTACACCAGCAGGGAAGGGGTTTAAAAGAAAACAAGCTACTTCCTCAGTATCACTGGAGGCTTCTTTTATGTTATTTCCCCCCTATCCATGGGTGGGGGGCAGGGCACAATTCGGGAAGAAATGGTGAGAGAAGGTTTAATCTCCTTTCAGGGCATGGTGATCCTGCTCTGAATTGTGGCCATGAGTGCTTACACTAGAGTAAAGAAAAAAGCTACACACTGGCTAGATTTTCATATCATGAAAAAAATCCACCCTGAGAAAAAGCAAACCAGGGACTCACTGATGGTCCACTAACCTGACAGATGATCAGGTACTTTGTAGCTTGCCATGGCTTGTTTGCCCATTCAGTCCTTTCACCAGTTTCTGGTGTGTTATGCAAACCAGGTCACTATTTGATCAGGGTAACATGTAGTTTGGCTCACATACACAAAGCAAGAATACTCTAAAAAAAGAAATCAGTTTAAATCAGTTTAAATTTGTGACACAGATATGACCCTAATTGTTCCCCATCTTCTAACTTCTGTTAAAAGATCATTAATGTCGGCTACCTAAGAAGGGAGACACTCAAAGTGTGGTAGAAGTGGGCTTTGAGCACCAGTTGATGCATTCAAAGCCAGGTTTTTTTTCCCAGACAGACATGGGCTGCATTCACATGTAACAATACACAATAATTTAGCACTTAGTGCACTCCCCCATCTCACAGGACTAGGAGGAAAAAGCAGCAGCCAGATTTCATTTCCACTTTAGCAGATTCCTGGCTTGTCACAACATGTGAGCCAGGAATAACAACTTAAAATAAACTTCAGCTTAAGTGAATCTGGATTATGATTTATTCCTTCTAGTTGTAAGAGAGAAGTGTGCCAAGAGTTCCATGTGAATGCCACCAATGCAAGTTCAAACCATTTTTGCAGAGTTAAAATGTGTGTTTGTCTTCACCCTTCTAAATCTTAACAGCAGACACCCTTGAAAATTCCTGCTATCATCTAAGCAACTTATAGCTGAAATGATAGGTAGCAGAATGCACATAGCATCTAACAGGTTTCAATAATATTTCCATTATCATATTGGGACTACAGAGGAGAAGAGAATGCATTTGAAAAGAGTGATTTTCCAATTATTTGTTTTCTTGCTTTATCTTTATAAGCAATGGAAAATTGCTTCCAAATGCATTGAAAAAAAAATTGGGGGATGCAAGGGAAAATTGCCAAGTTCACCATACTAGCAACATCTCCCCTGTAGGGTATAACTACTTAGAGCAATAAAATTAAAGTGGTGCTTGGTAGGAAAAAAGAATATATAAACAACAGAATTGTGAATACATTTAATAAATAATTGAAAATATAAGAGAGGATTTTAAAAGAGAAATATTATAGATCTTCTTCAGGGAGTAAGGATGGGACAAATTTTAAAAATTAAGTTGGGATCCAAATAATGTGGTTTAGTATATTTTTGTCCATTTCAAGCTTACTCCCTGAGGAAGCCCATTTATTAAAATAAAGAACTGTTTTATATATTTTACATGCATTGTCATAAGGGTCAGACAGGAAAGATTTATGGAACCATAACCGGTAGAGTGTGGAAAAACACAGGCATGCGCAGAGTGCTGAAAGCATGCTGGACATAGGCAGGTCTTTCCCTTGGAGCAACGAGGCAGGCTCCTTATTTCGCAAGTAGCAAACCCTCCTCACTTAGCTTCACCTTGAGCACTTCCTTGTAGAAAGTGAAGCGGAGTCATTCCAAGGTATTCAGCAGTTGGGGGTGCCTTAAACAATACATGGCTCTTGAGTAATCTCTGACTGAATGCAGTGATGGATGCTCCTTTCTATGGTTATTTTTATTTGTGCTAACTAAAAGGAAACCTAGATTACAGGTTACAAGCATTTTCTGATATGTAACTAGATATATTTTTATAGAGATACTGTATTCAGTATTTGTTACAGAAGTTAATATTAGATTATATGGAATAACATTTTAATTGCATTTTTGCTTATGATTGGATACCATTTCTGAAAATAAGCTGCAAAGAGGATTCCGTGGAAAAGTTTGTCCTTTCATGTCATCAATTTAGGAACAAAAATGTGTTACAAAGTATGTCAGCTTTTTAATTATTTTTTACACTAACTCTGTTTCTTACAGAAATCAGGTACCATAGAACAATCTCTTTCCTGTACCCATTTTGGGTTGGCAGCTGGGTGCACCCAGTGTTGCTTGAAAAAATGTTACTTTGTAGGTGTATTTTCAATAAAAATAGTTTTACATTATTATTTTTGAATGATGTGTTTTTTACCCACCCTCATCCCCAAGAGGATGAAAGGTATGAAGTGTGGTACATTCCAGACACATGCTTGCACTTATCTCAAGTTCTCAGTTCATGCACTGATTCCAGCTGAAGTATTTTAGCTTCAGAATAAGTTTCAGTTGTTCCAATAAAATCAGGTCTAAATTTTATTCTTACCACATTGCTAGTCACTCGCATGGGAAGTGATGTATAATATAGCCGTGTATATTGTTTGCTCTAGGCAACTCTTACGTGATAGAAATCAAATAGTAAAAAATGTGTGGGGGGGTTCCCTGCACTGTTGAAACATGTCCCATCAAGCATAGGTAATATTGAAATGGAAATTTTGTTTGCTGTCTCTATAGTGTCTGCACTTCACGGATACGGCAACTCTGCTTGGGCGGATTAATGGCACTTTCCCCTCATGCCACTTGGCTAGAAGTGGCTGGCTGTTATGCGACTCATTCCCACGTGTGCCTTGCAACTGCAGCAGCCCAGTGTTGTGCTGTGCATTGCCTCCTACCCCAGCCCACTGATTCGAGAGTTGCATAGCCTTCTCCGTGTCAGAGGACTCACCTTTTCCTTTGCAGTTGAAGTGCACTGAAGGTTTCAGCCTAGACAGTTTCCAGACCCATGACAGATGGGCAGATCTGTCTCTTCAGTTTTGCTCAGTTTCCTATTTCCACTCTGGCCATGCTCTGCTCCCATGGGCTTCATCCAAGCATTCCTCGGGATCCATTGTTATTGAACAGCCTGATGTAGCTCCCCACAGCTGTCCAAGGTGTCTGGGGTCATGGTCTTCAGGATCTACAATGTCAGGGCCTTCAGCCAGAGTCATACATCCTGGGTGAGAGGTAACGATTTCCTTCCCAGCCACATCCTATGTCAACCTAATGTAAATGTTACCCATCATATAAGTGGGACTGAATCCACCTCAAGAATACCAGTATCATGATATTCTTGAGGTGCATTCCTAAGGTAGGAAACCAGAAACTCAACATGCCACACACACATTATGCACTTTGCATGAGAATTCCAGACATCCTGAGTGCCACTTAAGGATCAAAATGGTTAGCATGCTCACAGAGAAGTTAGCCTTTGTGCTATCAATCAGAAGGCACAGTACATAAATCCCAGCTCTTTTGTTTCCTTAATGAATTATTGTGGTAAGGAAAAAGATAGAAGAAGCAGTAGGAAAAAGCAGGTGCTATGTGTGGGAGATGACAACATCTGGATCCCCTGTAAAATTCAGTGATAAAACATCTGGAAACTCCTGAATTCAGCAGATGTAAATGCAGCTAATATAACACTAGTTCTAAACAGAAGCTTTACCAGATTTTCATTTACAAAGATGAAAAGAGAATTATCTCTCAACCTTATGCAGCAAGGAAGAACCGCATACAGAGGAAGGTTCCATTGAGATGCACAATTCTACAATGGAAGGATAGTGCGCGTGGACCATTACTGCTACACCCAGTCCTCCCCACCATGTACCCTCCAGATCTTCAACACAAGTTCCCCTTCAGCAGGTGGAACAACAAATCTGCATCAAATGCAGTATGGATATGGCTGCACCTTTCTCACAGTCCCTGCATCCATATCACTGTTAAATGCATATCCCACATGGAACTGGAGCTAGATTAACAAGTAAAACAGGTCAGGTTGGCTTGTACAAATCTTAGATGGCCTATATGTTAAAATCTTAGTTTTACTCAGGTTAAAAGACATAGGCATGTTATTAAAGTATCTGTAGGTTCAAATCCAATGAAAACACTAAGAATTACTTGACAATTTTGCTGACTGTGGCTAGAATCTGAAACCAAATAAATGTGTTCCCTGTTTAGGATTATCGAATTATAGTTTCTGATCACAACAAATGAGATTATGTACTATTAGTGGGTAATGCTTAATGAAATGAGAATTGGCACATTCCAGGATATAGCGGATTACTCAGTTGCTTACCCAAAATATGTTCTATCTCAATGGTACTGTTGAGTATCTTGACTGTTGTAACAGTATTTTTTCACAGTGTACATCCTGTTTGTATTCCTGAAAAAAAGGAAGCAGTTTAAGCTTCCGAGTGACAGGAAGATTTAGGAGTGACCGCTTGGCAACATCTGCCCCCTTGTAACGCGAGGGGCACTACAGCCTTGTTCATGTCTACTCAGATATCAATCCTAGTGAGTTCAATGGTGCTTACGAACAACTAAGTATGCATGCAAGTAGACATACAGGATTTAGTTGCATGTCAGGATGGCTGAACTTCCATCTGGAAGTGGGTTAGTAATTCTGTGTGTCTGGAGAATATCCAAATCAGCAACAAACCCCTGCTCCTTAATTTTCCCTCCGTCAACTTCCAAACTGACTCATAACATTGGTTCTACTTTACAATGTTTTCAAAAGCTGATATATTTTTTTTGCCCAAGTTCAGGGTTAGTCACAGCTCAGACAAAATGCAAAGTGGTGGGACATACATATTGGTTTAGTTTACTAGCCTGCCATAATCTGCTGTTGCCAGAAATTCCTTCTGTTGAATCTTCTGCCATCCACAGAAGGCTTGGGGGAGAGGCATGGAGAGAAAACTTGGGGATTGCTAACTTTGGTAGTCTGAGAAATGAACATTGCAGAAACAGAAACAAACGAACATTGCACTGCCGGTGCATGAGGTAGAGGAAGAACCAAAATCCAACATCAGGCATTACTTCTATTAGGAATTTTAGTTAGTCTTACTAAAAATATCCCAATACACATACCAAAGAGTACCAAAGAATCCCATGGTGATGAGTTTGCTAAAAATGTATTACTGCAACATTTGGAGTAGATTTTATGATTACAAGAAAATGTAGAAACTAAGAACTTCTTAAAATTTGTTTTAGAATCCCAGAAACTGAAAAAGAATAATACAAAGTATGACTAATAATAAGGTTCCACATTCTCCAGCGACTCACTCTGGAGGTCAGGAGTGGTGAAGCAACATCCTCCAGTTGTAGGGTTGGGCTCTGTCTAGTGCTCTTGTGCTGGCTAGTGAATGATGATAGAACCAACGTACTGCTTCTTTGCCAGGGCTGGGCAAAGCAAAGTTGCTCCAGGGTCTATCCTTGTGCTTTCATCTGTGTTGGAGATGCTGCATATGTGGTAGTGGAGAGGAATTAGTGAGAATTTACTTAGAAGTAAATCCCACTTTGCTTAATGGAGTTTAAACAGAGGTTTAATGGAGTAATTGTACAAATGTGCAGCATAAATTATGGTATTTGTACTGTAGTAAAAATCAAGTAGTATTACAAACTAGTAGTATATATTCTTACACTCTCCCTTGCCATACAAGCCTTTGCTGATCCACTTCTTGGATCAGCAAAAGTGTGGGGTCAGCAACAATAACTTTTAACCAAGCACATTTTGGGACGTTACAGAGCTATTTTCCAAAGGCAACCAATGGGTTAATTAGCTTGCTTTCTACAAAATTTAAATTGTACTTGCTTCTAATCATACACATATCTTTGCATCTATCAGCATATGTCAATGTGTGCTATGTTTCCTGTTATGGGCCTGAGCGCCAGATCTTTTAGGACCCTACAGCAGCTTCTCAGGGCACACATGCACACAATCTGAATAGGTCCCGAGCAAATTATGTGGCACTCCCATCCTGCAAGGCTGTTCTCCGGCTGGGGAGTGTGTTCCTTCTTATGTCTGTGTATGAAAGACAGGTGGTTCAACACCATGTTTTTTCCTTCCAGAAAGTATTTCTTCCATTTCACTTAACAGGCCCCACCTCTTCTCCAAACAGAACAGAAATGCTTGCTCTCTGGAGCTCTAATGAAACAAGCAGATCCAGCTGTGAAATTGCAGTCAAAGCAGGAGCAGAGGGAGCTGGGAGACTGAACAGAGTCACTTGGCTGTGCCCTGTTTCTGGGTAACAACCTTTATCAAGTTTATTCTCATGCTTTGTTGTGTGCCTCACATTTGTGATGTGGTAAAAATAAACATTTAACATCATTTATTAATAGATGAGAGGGAAATGCTAATGTAAACTCACAAAAAATACGTTTTGGAGGATAAGTGTTGTTGCAATGGTATAATAATGTACACATTTGGGAAATAGATGAACTGGCCTTGGGCTACCTCTAATTGTGCCGCGAGGGTTGCATGTAACCAGTAGCAGACCCGGGGAGATCCATCCTGAAGAACACTCCCAACAGTAATGTGCAATGTGTCTCTGGTTCTTACCCTGAAGAGATGCACTTGTACCTCTGCTCTCCAGTCACAGCCTGTTACGGGCGCAGACCTCCATTGCAAGACTGACGTTATTGTGCTAAATTGTGCTGGCATTACTCCTGCTGCTTTTGTGACCAGTGTGAGAGGGCAAGAAATTCCCAAAATTGTTTGTCAGCCAGCTAAGTAGGATTCTGGAAGTAAGAGTAGCTGTCAGCATTTAGCACAGCTTACAAAAAAGGTGGGGGGAGCTGGGGAGTTAACACAAGGAGAGAGGCAGTGGAAACCTTTCTGATATAATCACTCTACCTGTTAAACAGTTAAACTCCTAAATATGTCCCCACTTCCTGGAATAAAATGATTCAAGCAATTCCACAATGTTTCAATAGAGCTTTTATATGGAAGAAGGGGTACATAATGAACACCCTATTCAGAAACAAGAGTTTGTGTCTGTGTAACAGCATGGGGGAAGGATAAAGGAGAGGGCCCATTCATGTGGAAAAATCAATTATGGACCCAGCAGAGTGCTTCTGGCTCCCCCTTTCAAAGACTGTACTTCAAAAAAAGAGGGGAAAAAATCCAGAATGAAGCTTGTGCTGGAGCATAGCTACAAATGCTGAGAAGCCTCACTTGTCCCTCTTGCACCATACAACATCCCACCATAACAGGAAAGTACAGCAGGCTTCTGCCAAATGTTTATTCAGTACACACACACACACACACACACACACACACACTGCCATTTGGATCTTCCCAGTGGGTGGCTCAGCATTTTGCATTTAGCAGCAATTTCCAAGATGAACTGATCAAAACTGTCACAACAGAGTAACACAAGAGGAAGAGAAAGGAGGATGTATACAGCCTAAACTGAGATTGGATTTGGCTGCTTTTTTAAAACCTTCAGAGCAGATCTGGGACAAACACAAGGGAAGTGGTTCTCAAATTGGTTCTGCTCCTCTGGAATTAGATGAGTAGCAACAGATAGAACGCTGTGCATTTGGATTCTTTTCCTTATTCCCTACAGCTTTTTTTTGTCCTTGGGTTAGTGCAGATATATGTAATTACACAATAATTACAAGTAATTACGAACCTTAACTACAGAAAAATATAAAATTATCTAACATAAGGAATCCCTGGTTGCCTTATTGCGAAGATGGAAGACTGACAAAGACAATGACTGACAATAAGTATAATAAATAAATGACGGGGAGAGGAATTCACCATCATAACATGGTATTTAAAAACCTGTAACTCACCAGGCCAAGATAGTGCAATCATTACAGTTTGAGGAGATGCAGGTTCAGAAGTCTCTGTATGGCCATGAAGTTTACTAGGAGATCCTGAACCAGGCATCCTTTCTTGGCCCAGCCCATCTCCCAGAGTAGTCGACAGGCTAATAGCAGAGTGGATGGGAGGAATGTTTTCTTAGAAACTGCAAACTAGCAAGTGAGTCCACAACTAACTGTCCCATAGAGCAGTTCCTGCATGTTACACTATCCCTGCACACTGATGGCCTGAAAGAAAAGAATCAGGATTCCGCTCCCCACCCCGCCAATACACAGATGCATCCTTGATGGATCACTAAGTTTATTATTATCACAGGGAGCAAGCCAAGTGGCTATTTATAAGTTTGGTTCAAGTTCTCTCTCCCTTGTGTTAAAAGGAAGCCCAATCGCAGGTTGGATATTACTGAAGAATAATCAAATTTCCTGGAACTAAGCAGGAAATAATAATCAAATTTCCTGGAACTAAGCAGGAAAGTAAGTGGTTTGACTCAATACAAATGTGGGATGACTTTGATGTCTAATCTGAAAGGGGAAAGGCTGTTTTCCATTCATCCATGAAATAGGACACAGATATGAAGAAATTAATTCACCTTTCATGGAAGACATTAACTTTCAAATGCACTTTCGTGTAGAAAATCTGTCATATGTGATGGGAAGTGAGAGGACACCTACTCAAACTTACCCCTCCCTGCTTAACACTATATTGTTAATTGCCACACTATGCAGCCCATAAAAGTAACTATAAAGTTTCATCCTATTTATTTATGCTTATTAAATATATTGAATACCTCCTAAAATAAAATTATTTAAGCCTTTTATCATTCAGTAAGAGTAACTAAGGGTAATCCTATAGCCTCTAGGCAAAGACCCTGGGGACACATTATGGATCAGATTCCCCCTTCCAACTCTGGATGTAGCACTTCAGCCTTGGAAAGCGGAGTCAGAGATCTGTCCCCTTTGCCCATCCCCTTGCAGCTGGCACAGGGAGAACTGCACTGGTTGCCTCTCTGAGGTTAGAAACTTAACAGGGGTGTTCTGGTGGGCAAGGAGAAGGCCAGAAAGACCAGGATAAGATTTCTCATGAGCCTCTTTCAGCCTCTTTCTCTACCCCTACAAAGTGGAGAACTGAAAAATCCACCCGGTGAAAAACCCAAGAATTGGAAGCTGAGGAAGTAAGACCATTTCTGCCCCTCTTCCTGCCCTGTTGGCTTCAGCTTGGCAGGGCATAAGACTCCCAAAAGCTGCCATTTTCCCTGGGGAAATGCTCTTTTAAAAAAACCTGCAAAACTGGAGGGTCATGACACTATCTAAAGAACTCATAGACAGCTATAAAGAATGACAAGTGTAAAGTTAATGTGTAGAGTAGTGTTATATCCAAAGCAGCCATGGAAGCTAAATGGAATCACACAAACTTATGCTTCCTCCTCTAAATTTTGCAGGGAGATACATAAATGAAGAAAAACTGCCAGAAGGAAGATGCTGCAACTCCCCTGTTAACCAGCTGCTTTGCCCTGCCACCTCAACTGGGCTCAGGCCCGCAAAGCTGCCTTCCTCAATCTGGTTATCTCTGGATGTGCTCCTAGCATGCCCCAGCCAGGTTGGGGAACAGGAAGATAGGAAAAGATGCCTTGCAGTTCTGCACACATGCACCCTCGTGGATCAGAAGGGATTGTCCATCTTCCTGCAATGAATTTATACATGGGCTTGACAATTATTTGTTATTGTTTAGTCGCAAAGTCATGTCTGACCCATCACGACCCCATGGACAACATTCCTCCAGGCTCGCCTGTCCTCCACCATCTCTCAGAGTCCACTCAAGCCCACACCTACCACCCCAGTGACCCCATCTAGCCACCTCAACCTCTTCTGTCCCATTCTCCTTTTGCCATCAATCATTCCCAACATCAGGGTCTTCTCCAGTGAGTTCTTCCTTCTCATTAGGTGGCCAATGTATTTGAGCTTCAGCTTTAGTACCTCACTTTCTAAAGAGCAGTTTGGGTTGATTTCCTTTAAGATGGACTGGTTTGAGATCTTTGCAGTCCAACAGACTCTCAGGAGTCTTCTCCAGCACCACAATTCAAAGGCATCAGTTCTTCAGCACTCAGCCTTCCTTATGGTCCAACTTTCACAGCCATACATTACAACTGGGAAAACCATCACTTTAACTATATGAACTTTTGTTGGCAGGGTGATATCTCCACTTTTTAGTATGCTGTCTAGATTTGCCATAGCTTTCCTCCCAAGGAGAAGTGTCTTTTAATTTCTTGGCTGCAGTCCCCTTCTGCAGAGATCTTGGAGCACAAGAAAATAAAATCTGGCACTGCCTCCATTTCCTCCCCATCTATTTGCCAGGAGGTGATAGGACTGGATGCCATGATCTTCGTTTTCTTAATGCTGAGTTTCAAGCCAACTTTTGCACTCTCCTCTTTCACCTGCAGCAAGAGGCTCTTTAGTTCCTTTTCACTTTCTGCCATTATGACAATTATTTACCCTGATCTAAATCACTGCTGCTCATGAAACAGTATCACCAAAAGGCATAAACTGTCATAATGAAACAATTAGGATATTAGACTAGGAGGGGAGCTATTCAGGCCCAAATTCCCACCAGGTCACTAGCATGTCTCAAGTTAGACTTCCTCACAAGAAAGTTGCAGAGATGCAGTAGAGCAAATCCAGATACACCAGCCTATATTCCTTGGAAAAGGGTAAGATAAATATATGTGTAATTAATAAGCAAATGAATCCACTCTTTCTTTCTCTTGTCGTTATCATTATGCCAGCAATTTTAGAGTACAAAGAAAAGGTACTCCGATTTTGAAAACACATTGCAGGGGTGTGGGGGTCTGTTTACCGAAAATGACCAAAGAACAGACTCTATAGGAAAAGTTAACTATAATTAATACAATATTTGGGATGAATACTACTACTATACCATTATTTACTGTTATATAGTCATAAAACTATAATACAATCAGTAAAAATAATCTGTTATACCATTATAGAGAATTTGTTGGTTGCTGCTAGAAGTATTTGGGTGACCTTTTGTGGACTGGACAGGGAATCATCCTCTAATGCAAAAAGACATTTCTAAGGGTGCAGTGCTATGTAAATTTAGACAAATAGCTGACTGGAGCTTGCTGGGAATTATAAGCTTTTGTTCTGTCTAAACTTCTGAAGTGAGTTTAAAAGGAAAGCAAAATATAGTTGACTTTGAAGGCATATGGAAACCATATGCTTATATATTTCCTAGACTGAAACAAAGTCCCAGTTCAATAGCCAGACACAATTTGATTTCTAGTCAATTTCCCCTGCACCATTTATATATTTTTTTTAATCTCTCAAGAGAGCTGGATTTTCTGGAATGAAAATGAAACAAGTTAGAGAAAACCCCCCAAAGCCTCTTGAAAGAAGCTGGTGCTGTTGAGAGTACATCTCTTCAGCCCGTGCCCCTTCTGCCCCTCTTCTATGCCAACATGCATTTATCTTCAACTTTGGCCTCTTAGTCTCTTCTAACCCTGCCCTTGCCAAGCTGAATAGTTATTTCATGACAAGAATGAATGAAAAAGTCTACTAGAAAGAGACCACCCATTACGCTTCATTTATGGGCTACAGCCAGGATATGAAAACCATGACTCCAGAAGAAAAGAGCTAGGACACGAAACTACTGTAGCTCCTGTAAAGAGGTCAGGGGTGGTGGTGGTGGGGTGGGAGGAAGCTATTCAGGCTCTGCCAGGATTTCAGCCCAGCCGCTCTGCTATAGATGAGCTTTGCAATCATCAGCTGAACCATCCACAAACGGACTCCACCTACATTTCCTAACATGTTGGCTTATACTGCCACCATGTGGCAATCGTTTTTAGAGGAGAAAATCAGAATACAAAAACACAGACTGAACTAAACAAGGCATCACAAATACCATATAAGCCTTTGAGTTTTTCAGACTTTTCATCAGGCTGGATATGAAGGAAAGCAGGAGAGGAGAGAAGCTGGCTTGGCACAGAAGCAATAAAGTCTGCAAAAATCTAAAGTCATTTCAGTCTTGAGATGGAGCATGGTAAGATGAAGTAGATTAAGGGCACAATCCTTGGAAAGCTTTCACAAGGTCACAGCGAGGGCTGCAACTTTAGTATGGCCAGACAGCATCTACCGACCACAGGACTGCACTTTAAGAACGTTGGCAGAGCAGTTTTTGACATTTCTGATTACTAAACTAGCTTACATCGAGACCAACCATGGATCAATGTTGATCTTGTTTTTGAATCCAGCCAGTGAATCAATCAGGTGGCAAGGCACTTCTCACAGCAGTCAATTGTGAGCAGTCATAGAAACAGAAACAGAGCAAGTCAGAAGGGGCCTTCCAGGCCATCTAGTCTGACCCCAGGCTATAGCCCAGTCATTCATGAAATACCTACCATGTGCAGTTATCCTCATATCAAGGCACTAATACCTGTAAGTTTCCAATGTAGCATACAGAAGACTAGATCAATTTTTAACATTCAAATTGATGGTATGGATTTCCTCATTCTCTGATCTGGGGTGAGCAGAAGGTATATCTCCTGTAACTGTGCAGGATATCACAAGGAAGATGGAACAGACTTGTTCTCTTTTGCTCTAGAGGGCAGGACTAGATCTAAGGAGTGGAAATTTGCACAGAAGCAGATTTCAAGTACACATCAGAAGAAACTTTCTAACAGGGAGGACTGTTAAACACTGGAATAAGACTCCCCAGGAGTTGTGATTTCTCATTCACTTGATTGCCATGTGCCAGGGATGCTGCAGTGCAAAGCCTGTATTGAACAGAAGGTTAGACTAGATGATCCATGAAGTTTGTTGTAACTCTATGATTCTATGACATTTTATTCTGGACTTGAACATCTAGAAGTTCCTGCCAGGATGGTCCATGGTCAGGAATTTTGGGAGCTGAGCTCCAAAAAACTGAAGATCTATCATCTGCCGACACTGGTTGATTAATGAATGTATTTCTAAAAGTTGAACAAGCTTTCCCAGCTTATTTTTAGCTACTAAAAATTCAGTTCTTCAATCTGCCACCTAAATTAGATGAGTGCATGTTGCAGTGGGGAAGCCCAACCAGCAATTGGAGTTGGGATGGGTTTTTTCACACTTTGCTCCAGTTTAGACATCATAACAGGGCATGGAAGGGACCTATAATCCCCTGCTCCACTTCCACATGTGGTCATCCATCTGATTGTAGGCCTGCACCTTTCCAGCTTAGCAAAGGTGACTCAACATGTTAGCTCAGTGTATAACTATGCAGGCAGGACACCAGTATGACTATACCTCTTCTGGCTGGGGATTGCTGTGGCTTGTTGTAGCATCTGAATTGAGCCATGGAGAGCTATTTGAGGGTTAAACAACCCACACAACCCTAGAACTGACCCTAGGTCTTAAGAATGATAGCTGATGAGGAGATGAGAGCAGCAGAAGGAAACTCCATGCTATACTCTAGCCACAAGGGAGCTTGAATTTAAAAAGCAAAACTGCTTATGATTTAGAGTATTTTTTACAAAAATCAGTGTTGGCAAAAATATTGTTCTTGCTATTCTAACTTCTGGAATGTAGAAGCAGTTGTAAACTGTGGAATGGTGATAGTGGTGGGGAGGGGAGAAAAAAATGGTTAGTTTTGTACTTCATGAAAGAAATAACGTACATGACTAATGCACCCTCCCCTCCAATACGCTCTTTAAGCTCAGGACCTATTATTTAGATGCACCACAGCTTTCACACTGTCTCAAAGCCTTCTTCAAGTGCAGTAGGGGAGAAGATGCCCCTAATATCAGTTCCTGTAACAGTAAGATAGCAAGAGCCTTCTGTAATGATGGAACTTTTTTAAATAGCAGAACCTTGGTGGTTATCCTTTCTTGGTTAAGACAGAGTAAGAGTGCAGAGTAAGACACACCACCAACTCCAGTTCTTAAGAATGACCACTATAACCTGATTGGTCACTCCCTAATTAGTCTTAAAGGCCATCAGCAGCCATGACCTAGTTTTGATATTAGCTGGTAGGCAGTGATCAAGGAAGGAGTTAAACAGCTTGATCTTGTATTTTGCAGAGTACCATAGGTGGCATTCCCCTGGGCTAAACTAGACAATGAGCTTCTCCACACAAGGGTTTTATTCCTTCATTGACCCACTATGTAGTCTCCTGTGTCATACACAGGGATCTTTATACGTCTGTTCTTTCCTTCTCTTGCATAATACCATGAAGCACTTTAAACCATTTGATGTGTGTGTGGAGCGTTCCATATCCATCACTATGGAAACACAATTAACAGTGCACTGGCAGGAATATCACAGTTCACACCTTGTGTTGCACCTCCTGCCCCTGCATCCCACCTGAAGACCTGGTGGTGTCTTTTCTGCAGCTTTATGTGGCCACCATGGCTGAAAATGGTAGCCTATGGGGATTGTGTATTATCACAGTGTATTTCTGTAGCCAGATTCAAGCAGCCCTTTCTTCCAGTACAGACACGTGTTGTACACCATTCTACATGGTCTGTACAGGTGCTGTTCTTCATCAGATGGAAACTACCCACAAGATCTACTGAGAAATCCTATAAGCAATATGCTTTTTTTCTCTACTTTCCCTGTTCTTTTGGGAGGACATGGTCTGCAAGATGACTATGATGGTACTTCAGTGTGCCATTTGTCAACTGCAAGATCATATCTAGACACCTCTGTATGGGAGGGGTTATTTGGGTTGGTTCTTTAGGGTTGCAATGAAGTTCTGTGGAATCTGTTCCTCTTCAGTTTGTGGACTTCTTCTCATGATTGGCCCTGTCTTAGAAAGTGAGCCAAGCTGAGAAGTCCACTAACACTCATGGAACCCCAAGTGCACAACTGGCAACCTTCTTCCATGTCACATGCAGCAGAAATAAAGGCTGCACATCACATGTGTGGAAAAAGGATGCCTCTTGGACTCAGGACTCAGTTCCTGATGAGCACCATGCAAACACTCGGTGCACTTGCCAGGAAGTTGTGGGGAAGTGGGCTGATCCTGGGGACACAAGCTCTGGGGATCCAACAGATTCACGATTCCGAAATGTCACATGTCCCTAGGTTCATTCATCACTACTAACTTGAACATTTCCTTTGGCGTCCCTTTTGGTGGTGCTATGACAAATGTCAGTACATCCTCCATAATGGTTCTGAATTTTGCTTTTGACTCACATGTCCAGCAGATCAAGGATTTCCTATTGCCACTTCGAATGGTCAGGCAGACTCAGTGTCCAGGAGTGCCTTTTTTCAGCTATGGCAGATTTTCCAGCTCCGCCCCTACCTAGACAGTGGAAACCTGAAGATAGTTACCCATGCTCTGGTAACTTCCAACATAAATGATTGTAAAGCACTCTATGTGGGACTGCCCTTGAAGACTGTCTGACAATTGCAACTGGTGCAGAATCGGGCTGGTTGGTTGGTGACTGGTATTTCTAGAGCAGCCCATATAGCACTGATTCTGAAAGAACCTCACTGGCTACCAGTTGTGGCATGGGCCCAATTCAAAGTACTTGTATTGGCATATAAAGCCCTCAATGGCTTGGGGCCTGGCTATCTAAAGAACTGTCTGCACCCATATGTACCTACCCACCCCCTTAGATCAGCTCAGGAGGCCCTTCTACAAGAACCACCCCTCAGGGAGATGAGAGGGGTGGCAACTTGGCGAAAGGCTTTTTCTGCTGCTGCTCCCCATCTTTGGAACTCCCTCCCTAGGGAAATTTTCCTGGTCTCATCTTTATTTTCCTTTCAGCACCAGGCAAAGACATACCTTCTTAGGGAATTTTTTAACACATAGCCAGAATGCATTAGCCCTTTTTATATTCCCCAAGGGTGTGGAATGGGCTTCCATGAGAGGTCGTTGAGGCCCCATCGGTGCGGGTGTTCAAGGATAGGCTGGATGTCCACATGGTGGGCGGAGCCGGCTGGTGCCGGAGGTCAGACTAGATGGCCCGGGAGACCCCTTCTGACTCGCTCTGTTTCTATGTTTCTATATTGTTTTTATAGATGTTTTTATTGGTTTTAATGTGTTTTATTTTTTTAATATGTTTTATGTATTATAAGCTGCCTAGGAAGGCCTCAGCAGTTATAGGCAGCCTATAAGTACATGTATAAATAAATATAAATAAATAAGAAACCTGCTACTCCTTGTGGCCATTTGGTGCTGCAGCAGAACTAGCCATACAGAAAGAAACAAACGGAAGAGAGAAAAACAAAAGAAAGCACAGAGCAACCAAATGGCACACGAATAAAAGTACAAAGCAAGTGGAGCCAAGCAACACTCCCACTGCGTCATCACTGGCAACATCACATCATTTTACAGGGGAATTGCAACTGAAAGCGTACATTTAAAGGAGGGTCATTGAGAACACCACACTATAGGAATCCTTGGTTGTACAGCAGGTGACCCTGTTCCCTTTCGCCATGGCACTCTACACAGCAGCACAGAAAAGTTAGCCAATTTGCCTGGTGGCCCAGGTAGCTCCTAAAGCAGCAACAGCCACAAAATGGAGTGACACACAGCTACAACCCATGCACCAGTCTGGACAAATAGCCCAGCGCCACTTGCTAGTAGTCAGCAGAAGTCGCCATCACCTCGTTGACACAAACTGAATTGTATACCATCATTGCTGTTTTCTTTCTCCTCAGGGCAGTCATTACACATTACCAAAGAGGAGGAAATACATCATCAAAATTTAAAAAAACAACAACAACCCCTCCACCAATTCACATTTGTCCATGTTAATTTCTATGTACAGAAGTAAACTTCGGAATAATAGTGATAATGTGAATTCCACCAGCAGAGGCAGGATTGTGGCTGTTCAGACTCTCTGTCCAGTGGCTAATGTAACACTGGTAGATTCTATGAGGCTATTTGCTTCCTAATAAATGTTGCAACACAAGCTAATATACAAAATGAACCTATTTATATCAAACAAATTTATAACAAAATAGTATGAACAATTATAATAATAACAAAATACTACAACCCATACTAAGACCCTGGCAACAACCCCAATACCCCACCTCCACAAAATGGCTGTAGAGCCACAAAGTTCTAATGTCCTTTTGAATCCAACTCAAATGAAAAAAAAAAAATCCAAAATGGCCTCTTTTGTGCAGCTGCTTGTGCAGAATCTCCAATACCCTGAAATAAAATGCCAATTCAATTGTATGTACATCAATTCATTAGGTGAAATCACCCTCCCCACAACAGAAACATGTAGGAACTATTCCTAAACCAAGTTGGCAAGGGACTTAGCGGCAACAGCAGTTCCTGCGTCTTCAGCTTCCCCATTTTTTCGTTTGAATTTCTTACAGTCCCAATCTTTCTTAGTTCCACCCCTCTGGGTCTACCAATATTTCATAGGGATGATAGTAACAGTTGATGTGCCACTTCAAGACCCCTTGCTTCCTGTGGTTATTCATCTTTAATCTGGACCTGAACTGGAGGGTCCTTCAAATAGAGGATTGTCCACTAGTCCACTATATACAAAGGTGTTTGATTACTAGTGCTTTTTCCTTTGAAATACACCTGACATTTAACAGTACCCTACTGTGCCTGTGCACTCACAGGAGTGTTCACTCACACCAGATTTGCACTTCCAAAAATAACCCTGGAAATGAGCAGAAATGCTTGTTTTCAGCCTGTCGCAAGTCAACAAAGCTCACAGAAGGGAGATCTGCTGAGCTATCCTGGCCCAGAAACAAACATTTCTACTCATTTCCAGGTACACTTTTAGAAGTACTGAAGCCCCATTGTGCAAGTGGCTGCTCTTGCTAGCCCAGTGGAACCCACTGGTGCAGAGCGGTCCCATTGGATACTGCCTAATAGAACCAGATAAGGATTTTGGCTCTTCAGCCTGTATGTTTAAAATTGGCCTGCACAACTTATGATATTCCAAGCTGACTGCAGGCATGTATGGTGATTTAGAGCATATTCTCTCTGTCCTCCTAATTTTTACAGTACCAGGCAGCCAGCAGTACCAGGAGGTTTATCAAAACTCCTGTGGGGCCCTATGCGTGGCTGCTAGGCTCCATTCAGTCTGGTCGATCATGAGTTGTGTAAGCTTGATGTATAGGATTAATTGCAAGAGAACTTTAAGCATTTTACTATGCTACAAATATATGAATTCACCTGCTATTTATATTCAAGAGGTGACTGAAACACTGATATTCTACTGTAGCCATTACTAATAGTCTGACTTACAATAATCTGCCATGGGAAATGAGCTTTCCTGTTTTTCCCTCTCCCACTGAGACTCAGCTGTTATCTTGTCCCCCTCTGCTTAATTTTTGTCTATCTACATATCTTGTGGACAATATTCAACACAAAAGAGAAAATAAAATTCCAAAAGAAATAAAAGCTTAATGTAATCAATTAATAACCAGTATTTTTCAAGTCAGTACCTCTTAGTTTATTCCAATAAAACTTAGATCATGATCAATCATGGCAATTTTACCAGACTTAAGCCACAGAGTGCATCGGTTATTTACAGATACAGTATATGTATCACCATCATCATCATCATCATCATCATCATCATCATCATCATTTCATTGCTCTTTTGTCCAGTCTTCATTTATATTATTAATACTATTATTGTAAATGCTATAAATACTGATAATTAATTATTGTCATTTACAAGAGCTGGGCAGAACTGTCAGGGTCAGGATATTTTGGAGGGCACTGATTCATAGAATTGCCATAAGTCAGACATGACCTGATGGCAAGTAACAGCAGACAATTTTTATTAATAATGGACTGCTCTTCTACCTGGTTTCTTTTTCTTCACAGATTGCTCTTCTGCTTTTGTTTGTTTGTTTGTTTTTAAATTTCCTTGCTGTTGAGCCAATTTGACGTTTGGAAATCTTCTAGCCAATTTGTAATAGCAGAGACAAAATGATGTTTTGCTTATAAACTTCCTTTCTCCATCCATCCTTTCCCAGTGGGGTGATAACTTAGTCCCTTGCTCCCAGCTTTGCAACTGCTCTTGCATCAGCTTAGTGGCTTAATCTGTACTCCTACTGACAGAACAAAGTGATGAAAGAGAGTCTGCTTCTGATGCAAGGACTCAACCCCTTCGTGGCTGATTTGTGTAGATGCACTGATGTTTCTATGTTTGCCACAGAGCCTCATTTGCTGGTGCAGGTTACAGGCACAGGAAAGGCAGTTCCAGGCACCGCTTGCTATCTCTTTTTCTAAAGAGAGAGAGGGACACACACACACACACACACACACACACACAGAGAGAGAGAGAGAGAGAGAGAGAGAGACATTTGGTAATTTTCTAAATATAAAGACAACACACAAAGAAACAAAAAAAATGAAAATTATATTAAAGTAAAATTTAGTTTATATGGAGGACAGTATGCTTAGTTTATATTTAGACTTGGATACACCTTCCACAAGTGGAAAGGCTCCGCCTGTAAAAAGGATCTTCCACCCAGTTTGGGGGATTTCCCCAACACAGCTGACCCCATTCAGCAGGGCCCCCTAACTCCTCATTAACCATTTGCAGGGCGCAGAAGGGACAAGGTAGTCCATTTCTGTCAAGGTAGATGTTTCAGTTTGAATCTGAATTCAAGCTTCAGTCCATTTTCCATATTCTGGGGAAAGGCCTTGATAGACATTACTGCATATGTTCCTGCTTTGTACATGAAATAACATTGTTATATTGCATAAAAATCAGATCTTTTATCTTGCTAGCTTTCACATCTCATTAATACAGTTTAGTAACTTGTTACAGCCCTCATGTAAGTTTTTACAGCAGGTTCACTAACATAGGTGAAGCTTTTCTTCCCTTTCATTTGCTTGCCAGAAAAAAACTGGGCTCTCACTAACAGCCAAGTGATCCCATTAGCAGTAACAATCCCTCTAGAAAAGAAAAGGTATTGTTGCACAATATCAGGTTCCACATACCACGGTCTCAATGTAATTTTGGTTCCCCCTTAAATTTAGTGATAAAGCTTTCAAACATCTGAGATCTTGTTTATAGCATTTTAAAGCAATGTTTAACACCTATTAACAGATTTTCACAATGTAATAACCCACACTCAAGGGATGAGTAAGGATTTTCCTTGTTGAAATTGTTTTTTGTCTGAATCCAGTTAAGCAAACAAACTATGGTTAACAACCCATAGTTAATCATCTAACAACAATGACTAGGTTCAGATAACACAATAACCCACACTCAAAGATTGAGAATGGGTTGTCTGTGGGTTGTTGACGAATAACAGTTTATCATTTTGTCTAAACCCAGCCAAGATAACAAGCAGAGCTACACAACTCACATTTCACAACACAAAAATAAACCATGCTTATTGCTATGCCACATTAAGACATGTTAGTGCAGCTGAGTTCAGACAACATGATAA
>NW_025335606.1:15209420-15245730 GCF_004798865.1 Varanus komodoensis
CTCTCTCTCTCTCTCTCTCTCTCTCTCTCTCTCTCTCTCTCTCTCTCACACACACACACACACACACACACACACACCTCTACCTGTTTCCCTTTGCTCCATTTCACAAGGGTTAGAGATAACTGATGATATCCTACGAGGGGCATTCAATGTATTCTTGGCATCAGGTTGATTTGCTATTGATGTGGGTAATTTAATTATTTCATTAGCTAATGACACTATCTGAGGGTATACATGCAAAATTTCAAATAAGTGTGATCATTAGTTCCCTAGTAATCCTCAGTGAAAGATGACCATGATGACTGACGTGACAATGTTGAAGAAAATCGAGCACCGCAGTGTGATTAAGTTCCTTACAAAACAAGGAAAAAGTCAAAAAATCATTCACAGAGAGATGGTGGTTGTTTACCAGGACTCTGCACCTTCATTATCTATTGTTCAAAAGTGGTCAAGTGAATTTAAAAGGGGCAGAGAAAGCATTGAAGACGACCCTCGCTTGGGTGGGGGTCACTAAGAAAGAAAATGTGAAAAAAAATGAGAAACTTGTGTTGGAAGATGCCCGAATAAAAATCAAAATGTTAGCAGAGATGATAAACCTATCCGTTGGTACCATATTTACTATTTTTCATGACCATCTTAACCTTTCAAAGGTCTGTGCAAGATGGGTGCTGCGAATGCTTATGGCGCCTCAGAAACAAGTGCGAGTCGAGTGCTGTAGGGAGTTTTTAGAGCTCTGTGGTGAAGATCCATCGAGTATTTTAGAACAGATTGTTACTGGAGATGAAACTTGGGTTCATCATTATGACCCTGAAAGTAAGCAGGAGTCCATGCAGTGGCATAAAAAAGGTGCTGACCCTCCGAAGAAATTCAAAGTCACGCCATCAGCCGGAAAAGTCATGGCCACAGTGTTTTGGGACTCAAAGGGAATTTTATTGATCGAGTACACGAAAAAAGGTGAAACCATAAATGCAGCATCTTATGCAACCACTCTGTGTAATTTAAGAGAAGCAATTAAAGAAAAAAGGTGGGGAAAACTGACCGCAGGTGTGTTGCTTCTTCACGACAACACACTCGTTCACACGGCGCGTGTTTCGAAGGCTGCTGTGTGAAGCTGTGGTTTCAAAGAAATAAACCACCCACCCTATAACCTGGACCTTGCCCCCAGTGACTACTACCTAGTCCCAAATTTTGAAAAAGATCTTCGTTGAAAGTGATTTTCCGACGATGAAGAGCTCAAGGCGGCAATTAACACACATTTTCTACACAAGGAGGAAGGGTATTTTTTACAGGGAACTGAAAAGTTAATTTCTAGATGTAATAAGTGTATTGAAGTTATGGGGAATTACATTGAAAAATAAAAATTATTTCAATTTATTATTCCTTTTTCTTTATGCTGATACTGAGACTACATTGAATGCCCCTAGTACCTCAGTATATGTCAGTGACATGGTAAGATTTTGATAACTTAATAGTATTAGTTTGTATGAAAATAATTTAATATTCTTAAATATACAATGAGGTATATTTTCTCAAGTGTATATAGGATTGCTTTCTTTTAGTTTTACAATTTACACTCAACATTCTGATATGGACTAGAACAATGCAACACTAGCATCCCCATACCTCTTTCTTTGTATTAGGTCTGTTGCTCTACTGCAAATTTAAAGAAATCATGCCAATTACAACAAAATTGTAAAAACATAAAAATATTGTAGCAATGCAATCACTAGGAAAAGTATATTAGATAATACAGCTACAAATGTGAAACTAAAAATTAAATTTCTTAAGAAATACTTATTAAAATTTTCAGTTTAGTAATTAAACCTGTTATATACTTTGTCTGCACATTTATTAAGACATACTACAGCTTCAGTGGGGGATGAGTGACAAATCACTATCTTTCACCAGCTGGAAAGCAAGTGGCAAATCTAGTGGGTGAATTCAGTGATGAGAGTAGGGAGGCTGACAAGTGGAGTCGGAGGTGCACAGGGTCAGTCCAAGAGGCAGTGTGGTGGGCAGCCCTGTTTCTATAATCTAACACCCCCTGTCATCCTCTTTTTCCTCACTGCACCCCCTGGATCTTTCTACTGCCTCCTGGGGCAGTACCACCCATTTTTGGAATCAGTGGTCTAGAACTATACCTTTTTAAATGTAACTATGCAATTAAATTTAAAATACATAGCTTATATGCATTTATTGCTTGATCACCTTATTTCAGTCATTTAAATAAGTTATTTTTGTAGAAATACATTACTATTTACTTACTGTTTGTTCCTCCTTGCTAATCTTTTTTCATGGATGCACGATTCTTAGTCTTCTGCAAAACTGATGTACCACAAAACTATGTTTTAAATAGTAGTAGGACCTGCAATATAATATTATCATTTTTATATGAGACAATGCTTATTCCTTTTATCAATTTTCTGTTCTTTAGCTATGTAATAATCCCTAAGATCTTGCCTTATGAATAAATGCTTTCCTTTAGAGCTTTTGGTAAAGGACTTTATCAAAGCTTTTTAAAGGCCTGTAGTTTTCTCAATCCCCTTATATCCCCTTTAAGATCAACTACCTTTCTACATAACAAGGAGTCTTATTTTAATGATGCTTCATAATTGATTCATAGCATATTTGAATTCATTGGGGCAGAGCTCTCAAACTAAAGAAATACATTATCTTGTCACTTAGCAGTAAATTCTAAAATTCAATTCCTTATAATCTTTATTTGCAATAGTTTCACATTTTTACATTTCATCCACTATATACTTTTTTCTTTTGTAGTAAACTTCTGCAAGGATGTATGTGTGGCAGTTATATTATTATTATATTTTTATTCCAACTTTTCTCTTCTTCCAGGGAACCCAGGGTGGTCTGTAGTATCTTTCTACAGTCCATTTTATTCTCTCAGGAGCCCTGTGATGTAGATTAGGGAGAGAGTCAATGACTCCCCAAAATCAACCAATGAAATTTATGGCTGAATGAGAACTACATCCCATTTTTTTCTGAGTTCTAGTTCAACAGTCCAACCACTATACCACACTGGCTAGCACATGCTCTTGGGCCATGTTAAGAATTTTCTTTGGAGCTTGGAGAAGGAGATGACAAACTTCTGTGGGCTGCCGGATATGCTGGGGGTGGGCTCCCTTCACAGAAAGCCTGTCTATTAAACCAGAGTGCACTACAGTGTTGCTCAGAAAAGTGCATAAGGGTCAAATAATTTGGTGTTAGCTACCTCTCTAGCATACATTAAAGTGGGGAGTTTGGAATGATGGATGGTCCAACACCTGCATACATCAGGCCATTTTTGGTGACTGCATCAGCACATTTTTGTGTGTGCATATATCCTGTTCATTTCAGCTCTTTATTCACTTTAAAGATTTATAAAGTGTACTTTTATATCAAAGAAAATCTCCCTGATACCGAGGTATGATAAATATTTAGATAATAAAGCAACTCCTTTGAACTAAAGCTCTAAACCAACTAAAACTCTAAAATTTATTAATCATTTTCAGCTATTAATAATATTCAAATATATATCCTTATTACATGTAGCAGTATAGTAAAGGTAATATAATGGGCCATGTCACTTCAGGTGGCAAATGAATGGTTCCAATTAAATGTTCCTTTCTGTTAAAAAGAGAAGCTCTGCCTCTAAGCTGAAAAGTACTGTGGCAGAAGAAAGTTTTTGCCACAGCTAGATTGATTTAAGGTACAATCCTATGCATACCTAGACAGAAAAACTTGTACAATTCCCAGCATTCCCTAGCCAACATGGTTAGCTCAGGAATGTTGGAAACCATAAGATTTTTTTTCTTTCTTAATATGAATTGACTGTACCCTTTACTTAGTTACTGACCCCACAAGTTTAAGTTGCAGTGTTTTCAAGGTGAGTGGATGGTTGGAAATTCAAAGATCATCAGGACTAAAAAAGACATTGAAATTACTTGCCCCTCCTCCATATTTCATGCCAGTATTGGATTTCTTCCCTTCCTTACTTGTTTACAGGAGGATGCAGTCAATGGAATATTCTATTTGAAGTATGAAATGCACTGTCCTCTCTGCTCTATATGTAGGCTATACCTGACACCCCCAAAAGGAGAAGGACAGTTGTTCTCAAATGTAAACAAAAACAGCTTGGGTACATGCCCCAAATGAAAATATGTGCTTAGGGTTATTTTCCATCAAATGCAGTAAAAGGTTGAATGAGTTTGAATAATCTATACGTCCCTTAAATGAATAGGCCCTTCAAGAATACCACAGATCTTCCTTTTTGTCATCTCACTGTTCATTTACTGGAAAATTTGAATCGGCTACGAAAGCTTTAGGACATAATCCTAAGTATATTTAAATAGAAAAAGCACAGCTGGCTGGAGAATGTAGGAATTGCCAGACTTTTCCCTGACTAAACTGGCATACGATTGTGCTTGCTGGGGCATAATAAGTGTAGTAGGGCCTTTCTTCTCCCTTTTTTAAAAAAACTTGCCTAAAATTGTGCCTTTAGTGATTTAATCCTGTACATGCCCAGGAGTAAGTCCATAGGGCTTCTTCCTGGGAAGACATGTATAAGATTGGACTGTAAAGCCTGCTGCCAAACAGAAAACGTGTATACAAAAGAACAATTATTAGACCCTAAAAAAAATAGCAACAATGAAAGTGTTCCTATCCTTAGGAGAGTATGCTACAGTCTTCTTTTAAAACATTAAAGCCTGATAGAGCTTAGTAGTGCTCTCTAATTTCAGAGAAATTCAGCTACATAGCAAGTCAGAGTACAGTTACACAGGATCCTTTCAAATAATAATAATATATCAGGAGCTGCCTGTAGTATGTAGGTATGCTTAGAAATTGCTCCTTTCCCACATTATTACATAAACTTTGGAGTAATTTGTGACAAACTGTAAGGTTCCGTTTTTGTGGCATCGTGGCATGTATATTCATTAATTATATTTATAAAATGAACTGCTTTTCTATATAAAAGGATTAAAGTAAAGGATTTAAAGCACTATTGGTTTTTTTTACCTCATGAAGAAAATCTCATGAAACACAAACATAGCAGTGATACTTATGTCAAATGGAGGCCTCAACAGAGCTTACAATATCCCATATCTCAAAATATTTAAGGAAGGTTCATAAAGCTTCCTAAGTGCTAGTTATCCCCTGTGAGCTTTCTAGCATGGGCCTTTTTGCTTTAAAGTGTTCCCTCCTTTTCCTTCTCCTCAGTTGACTTCCAGAATATTCCACTGCATGTCCACCTTCAAAATTTACCTCAGATTGAACTATTTTATTTCATAGGTAATAAATGAAAGGTAATTAATAAAGGTAATAGATATACACCTTACAGGTTTTACAGGGTTAGTGTGGATTCATTTGTAATGGGTTTTTAGAGGAAATACATCAATTTATTAATAAAAAGAAGTGGTTTTCCTTCTTATCTGGCTAATGGAACAGTCCAGTAGTTTTTCTGAACATCATGGCATGAAATGCTTCTTTGTTTCTTCTATTGTGTCATTGGATAGAGAACATGGATCAGACTAGAGATTATTTAAATTATTTTCTTTTAAAAATATAAGGACTTATACATCTTTCAAACATTAATCTGTCTATTGTCAGGGATGTGCCATTCCATGATGTAATTTTAGCATAACAGCACAATAAAGGATACAAATGCAATGAAGACTGAAATGTGTTTTAGAACTTAGAAACATGTGCATACTTTTTTATATGATATATACAGTTCTAAGACACTAATCTTCATTAATGCTTTATACACACTACTGTTGTCAAAAGCAGTTTTCATGTCTTTTATGTTATATCACCATTGGGACCCATTTTCCTTAGACAAACTGTACTTTAGCTCACATTAACTAAGTTTTAATTCTAAAAAAAGCAAATTAGGAAAAAGGAAAGAAATCTTTGGTATTAATTCATTTCAAAATGCAGGATCTGATTCTATTCTTCATTACTCAAAAGGAAGCAACATTTACTTGAAAATAATGAGACATATACCTGAGAAGATATGTGCATGATAGTGCACAATTACTTGGGAATAACCCCTCAATGAATGCCATGGGACTTATTTCTAAAGTAAACATACATAGAATTATATATCAGGCTGTATTCTGCAAACCATTGAACAGTCACTTCAGATCAGAGGCACCAAAGGTCAACTGTAGATATTGCTGTCTAAACAGACCCCAATTTAATAACAGGAAATGAAAGGGAAGAAATGTTTGACAATGACATCAATTTAACATCAGCATTTTTAATGTATTAAGGATAATAATGGATACTAGGACTATTGTCATAGTACAATGTATGGTATCTGGGGCTTGTAAAATCCATGGTGTTCATTCATATAGGAGGTAGCAGTTTCTGCATAACTAATACATGCATATTTTCATTCAACTCACCATCTCCTAGTCACTCATTTGAAAAAATAAAATGGCCAACAATACCTTACAATAAGTACTGTATTACCAACATTCAGTAGCAAATACCCAATTAGGCTATTTCCTATGTTTCACCTTAGAAATGAAAGTGTCCAGGTTGAAACACCACAAATAATAATTCCCTTTAAGATTTCACACAATCGTTGTAACAATTGTTTGGAATATTATATTCACAACTTTCCTGATAAAAGAGATCCACTTAAGTGCAAAGGAGCAGTGGCAGAAACTGACAGAGAAGCTGTCTTGTGGGTGGGGGCACACTTTTAAAACTTATGCTTTTATATTTATTTATTTATTTATTTAGAGTATTTGTATGCTGTCCCTTCGCATAGCCTCAGGACGACTTACATATATACCATTCTGTAACATTTTATAGGGTTGGGTTTGGCTGCATCACCACTGCTTAGTAACACTGATTGTTTTTTAGTACTGATTATTTTCCTTCAGCCATTTGATTTACTGTATGATAAATGCATATTGTAAAAGCTGACAAATAGAGCATTTGAAAACTGAGGCAGTAAAGTTGCAGTGGGTTTGAAAGATATTGCCAGTGAGTGTCTTCAAAGTATAACTGTTCCTAGGTGTAATGGCAAACAGATAAAGATGCTACATATCTGCACTTATTACTCAGTTCTACTTGAAAATGTATAAAATATTGACTTGTAGAAATTGTAATCTTGTTCCCATAATAGGTTTTTGACATGGGTACTACAGGTTTTGCTTAGTACAACTGCCACATGATCAACATCTTCTGCCCTTTCAAGAACAGAATGCAGGGATTACCATTCTACATTTACCAACCATAATATTAAGAACGTATGCATTGATATAGAATGTTTCAATCACATATATTACCCTTGAAATAACAATCTGTATGTCAGCATTATTATCCCTAGATTGAAGGTGAAAAACCAATACTAACGATACTTAAGACGTTCTGCTCATATGTCTGCCCACTTTTCAGGGAATGCTATACTCTTTACACCACTGCCTACCCCATTCCACGAGGTTCATTAGTTTCTGGGGCAGGGGAGTGAGTTGCAAGGCAAAGTTTGTTTCTGCCAGTCCAGTTATGCATGCCTAAATCCAGATCCAATGTATTGATTGTGGACATCTCAGCATGTCCTACTTACAGTGGTACAGGGAAAGAACCCCATGCCTTTATCCAGGATCACTTCCAAAGGCAGGGTTAGCAGTCCAAATGCAAAGAGATCCAAAGAAAAGCATAGTTAGCAGGAGTCTTGGAGCTGATGCACAAACATTTTTCCAGCACCCTATGCTTAGAATTGAAAGCTTTGAAGTCTGAGCTTTCAGATGCCCTCAAGACACAGCTGCAGTCCCTTGGGAAAGGACTGCTCACCAGTATACTTGTAAGTATACTCATAAGGATTCCTTATTTCTCAGGTGGGCACTTCTGTTTCTGATAGTCCATGGAGCCTGTACCAAGTGTCATTCATTCATTCATATATTCATTCCACTTCTATACCGCCCCATGGCCCACTGGGCTCTCTGCACAGTTAACACATTTTAAACCCTTTTAAAAACAATAAATAATCATATTTAGATAAACAATAGACAATAAAAACAGTACAGCAAAGGAAATTGACAACCCACAGTGACTAGAATAAAATTAATATATGACATACCAACAGTATTTATTTATTACAAACATTTATATCCCATCCTTCCGACAAGTGCTCAGGATGGCTTACATAATACAATAATACAGTAATAAGCAATTATCAAAACAATATAACACAGGACATCATAAACTAAGAAAAAAGAAAAGGGAGGAAAACAATGAAAACACAGTTCAAACACAATTCAAACATATCTTCCTTATTAAAATAGAGAAGATAAATAGGGCTGGGGGAAAGGTGCCCCTGGAAGTTCTACTTATGGGCTGTGGTGTGCTAGCCCTGGCTCTCCTCTCCCAACCCTGGCTGCTGCCACCAGACAGTTTCAGGTCCAGGTAGAAGGTGGGAAGGAGAGCAGTGGAGTGACAGCAGCCGTGTCAAGAAAACCAGTACAAACTGATGAGATACCTTCCTGACATGAATAATCTTCATGCTGAGAAACCCTGAAAAGATTATGAGGAATCCTAGGGCTGCTAGGAACAGTTTAAAAGCCCCTTATTTAGCATACTCTACTATGCCATATCTGTATCAGTTAATTTTTCACTATTCACTCAGCTCTGATGGTGCATGCTATTCCTTCTATAGTATGTTATCAAAGAGCATCATTAAAAGCTCAATCTCTGAACATGAATCTGTATTTCTGTGTTGAATACCACACCTACAGAAAACTATGGACTCCAACGTATCAATTATAAGTATATTCTGAGTATGATAACCACTTCTTGCAAATAGACTCACTATATTCCATGAAAACAAATCAGCTCAACATGTAATACATTCATTATGGTTCTTCTTAGAAGCTTATTTCAATACAAATCAGCATCAGGTAATCAAGAAAGTTTGTAACATACTTCTGAATAAGTGTTTCAATGCCAAGGACAAACATTCAAAAGGAGCCGCATTTTTATAGGATTATAATATTATTCTATTGTATTTCAGTGGAATTTAAATAATGAGCCAATGGTACAGTATTATTTTTAGTGACCACTTTGTTTATCATTGGACAATGTGATTAATAATTGTTTATGTGATGCCTCATATTCTTTTATGGAACAACTGTGTCTGAAAGAAGATCATAAAGTGTTGACAATAGTGCTTTCAATAGCAATAGCCCTATAATGACTTCCTTTACCAGTAATTTTTATTTGTTCAGAGATTCCACTGTAAAAATAAGCCATATGAAATCCTGAGGACTATTTTAAAAGCCTTGTAAAAGTGCTTATACTCCCAGCAATTCTTTTTATTCCTGTGACAGTTTTTAAAATTAGGGCACATTGAAGAGTCTAGCTACATATGTAGCCATTAAATTGATATTTCCTCCATATTCAAAGTGATTTCATAAAACTTGTACACAGAATGAAAAAGGTCACTTAGGCTACAGGGGCAGACTAATTCTAAATTTAATTCTAAAAGAAGCATCTAATAAACTGATCTCTCAAAGACTTTCTTTTTGTGGGGTGGAGGAGAGAATATTTTTAATGCATCAGCATAGGCTTGTGACTTTACTGTCATAATTGTGGTTTGTGGCATTTAACTCTTGCATGTTTCTGATGGTGATTATCCTTAATTACAAGTAAAATTTTGTTTCTTTACAAACCATTGCAGAGCATAGCCCAAAGCATCTTATCAATCTAGCTTTCAAGTTTCTTTGATTTGTCTGATTTTAAGCCAATTGTTAATTTTATTTCTGTTTTCTTTATTATAAGTTGTTGGGCAGCATAGAAATTAAATAAATAAACCATTGGAAAATCCCTGATTCATATAGGAAATCCTTAAGCTGCTTCAGTTTTGCATTTTCCTACAGCTTTGATAAATATAAATGATTGAGAAGGCCAGTATATTGAGGTCTCTAACATCTCTACACAATTACCCCAGGAAGAAGGGACATAGTGGCACAAATCAGTATTTTTTTAGGAAGTCTTGACATGTTTTGAATGCAGGGATCTTCTACAGGGAAATCATGACCTCGCTTGGTTGACTTGCTTGTTTGAATGAATTTCTGTACTGGCCAATAACTGAAACTACCTGAGCAATGATCAAAAGTAATAAAGCCTTTTTACCAGGATCTGCATTCCAGGACACATTATCTTTAAAATAATTACTACCTCAGAGAAGAATTGTGTGCTTTAATTGTAAATTAATTTTTAATTAAAAATATAAATTTAATTTATAATTAAAGAGTAATTAAATTAATAAATTAATTATATATAGTTAAGTATGAATTTAATTTATAATTAAATTTATAATGCTATAAATATTAACATGTAATTATTTGGATATCTTTCTCCAATTTATGTTGATAATCTAATAGTGTTCCCTTTTCATTACTGTTCAACTGGTATCCCTATTTAAGCCCAGGTCAGAGAGAGAGAGAAAAAGAGCAATAGTTGTTAAAAAAAACCTAACCTGCCCTACACCACACAACAACAGATTGTATGCAACTAGGCATGGATGAGTCCTTGTGTTGCCTGAACCTGTTGCATCTAGGCTGGAATGGCTTAATTTTCATTAATAAGCCCTAAATGTTTCACATTTACACAGAATGACCAATTTCATTGGATGCTTGTTTTGTCCACCACTGCAGGGAGGCAAGTCTCCAGTTGAAAACAGAGACTGCAATTTCCAAATGAAAGAGCAAGCAGCATTTCTGCCTCTAAGGGTACTCCCAATAGTAGAAGAGAAGGAAGTTTCAATTTCTTCTTTGTGGGTGTCCTCTTGTGGATATAGTTGCTGGATCTCTTCTTTCCCCTTGATTAGGTCCCAAAGAACTGGGAGAATGTACAGGGCAACAAAGAGCTGAAAGTATACTTATTTGAAAGGCAAGAGTTTAAATTGAATTAGTATCGTAATAACCCTTAAGTAAATCATTCCTACTTATCTCATGGTTTGTTGCAACTCCCCTTGCCCCAGTAGCTTAGTGTTTACTGCCGCTATTGCTATTGCATTATTTTCTCCTCTCCTCAGCAAAATGACCAACACACAACATATTGAATCATTTCAAAACTGCAAGTTCTTCTGAGAAAAAAGTGATCTGTCAATATTGTCAAATGAAATAACAATTCCCAAATGATTCTAGGATGACAACATGTATCCTTGTATCATGTGAGAAATGTCCTGCAGACAGTAAAAACTTCTTCATAAATTTATGTGATGAGGACCGTATTGATGAAAGTGCAAATAGCTTCACTCAAGATTATCACTGAAATATACCTGAATTTTAAGGAAAAGTCCCCAAGCTCTTGCAAAAATATATTCTTCCAAAACACCATTTTCAGTAAAATAAATTCTGGCAGATATTTGTTTGTTCATGTATTAATATCCAGCATTTTTCCTTCTTAGGAACTCAAGGAGGATTACATAATTCTCCTCTCAAATTTATTGTCACAACAACAGTCCTGTGAGATAGGTTGGGCTGAGAGTTTGTGCCTGGTCCAAAGTCACGCACTGAACTCCATGGCTTAGTGCAGACTAGAACTCATCTCCTGAGTCCCAGTCCCACACTCTTAAGTGGAACACAGCACTGGCTGTCAAATTTAAATAACTAAGTTGCTCTCTTTTAAATTACTAAGACAATCATACCATTTGCCCAGCAGCCATTCTGTGAGTAATTCTTTTAAAGAGGCAAAATATAAAAGTATAATGGAATCTGTGCAAGCAAAAAATAATGAAGTATTGCATTTTGCAATGCCTACAGATGGATGGACAAATGTGAGGGGAGAAGGAATCATATACTTGTGATAGCAACCCCTGAATAAGTTTTTTTAGAAGCATAGAAACAGTACAGAACAGGCATATTGCAGAGTATATCAGTTTGCAGAAAATTGGCAGTGGGAAAATGCTTTGCTGACTGGCATTGTGAGCAACATGAAAGCAGAATGGGTAAGTATCCACATGCTGCTACAGTAAGCTACGGATATTGATTCAACTTGCTTCTTAATGACATCATGAAACAAGACACCCTTAAAAGATTCATAGCTAAGAAAAAGCTGTAAAATATGTAAAAGCTGCATACAGCTGCATTCTCCAAATACTTTGATTGAAATTTATCTTTGAAATTTTATGGAAAAACAAAAAAGCTCAAGAAACAATAACAGTTGATGGTATTAAATGTAAGGCACACTGCAATCACTGTATCTGAAACAGAAAGTTTTGTCAGAAATTCAAATACCAAATGGCCAAGATAAAAATAACTGTTTTGATTGATCTAAGGGTGCTTTCTTATGACACAAGCTTAATGTACGTAAGACAGACACTTATATTAATCCTGTGCAGAATGCGAGATGTGGTAGCAGCAATTGCCATTGTACCTTGCACCAGATATTCCAACTTGGTGGCTATTTTATGCCAAACGAAGAAACATACAACACATTTTATCTTCATAAGGTAACAAAAGAATTTTCAATCTGTAAATATTGCATTTTTTTTTCTTGAGAACCCACCCCCACCCCCTGCTGCCCCACACACACAGCTTCAAAAGTTTGGAAAATGTTATATCTCTAGCAAGATGGAGTCACTGAAAAACAAGATATTCAGCATGCTTGGGAAAACTTTGAGGTTTGCAAAATTACATTAAAAAAAATGAATGGTGCACCTCACCCTCTGAAACACAGACCTGTAAAGACTGAGCATATTCAGTAGTCAAGGAATTGGCAAAGAAATGGGAAAACTGGGAAACAGAAATGGTGTGGCCTGTTTGATCCCCTTGAACAGAGGTATGCAGCTTTTTAAGGCTGTGAGCACATTTGGCAATTTGAGAAGCACACCTGTACAACACAGGTATCTAGAGATCTATGCAGAGGGCCATCCTGTGTGAGCCATCCCTTAAGGAGGTGAGAGGGATGGCAGCTAGAAGGAGGGCCTTTTCTGCAGCTGCTCCCCATATTTAGAATACTCTCCCCAAGAAGATTTGCCTGGCACCTTCCTTACTCTCTTTTCGGCATCAGGCGAAGACTTTCCTTTTTAAAAAAACATTTTAATAACTAATCACCATAGACCTCTGTTTGTATGTTTTACTGCATTTTATTGTAGTTTTAAATATATGTGATGGTTTTTATTATGTTTTATTGTGTTTTTATCTTGTGTTGTGAGCAGCCTAGAGGTGCTGTGTCACAACTGGGTGGCATACAAATGTTTTAAATAAATAAATAATTGGTTTCCATGAAAGGTGTGACAAAGGATAAATAGCCTACCTAAAATATTGAGTAAAAGACAGAGGAAGGCCTCAACATATTAAACACTATATTTGCAGCACCAACAGATACCTGTTCAACAGTGATCTCTGCTGACAATAAAATACATTATTTTAAAAAAATTGGGATGGGTGTCTGGTACACATTGGTACCTTGCTCTGAAGTATCCTGAAGAAATGTGGCTAGAACCCTACACTTGCATATCTCTCCACACATTTTTCTTCCATGATGGAATTTAATATGGTGTACATAGGACAGAATAGAGCACCTATGCCCCAGCAGAAGTTCTTGGAGTTCACACCATCCCAGCTAACAGAGCCAGTGGCCAAGGATGCTGGGAGATATAGTCTAACAACATCTAGAGAGCTACAGGCTCTCTTCACATCCAAACGCTAACCAGATCTTGTCCTCCTTTGGTAAGGTTGCTGCAGAATGCATCTTCACAGTGTGTCCTAGATATTGCAGATTCTAATGCTGTGCAAAATTCACATTCTTCACTTGTTCATTTGCTGTTTCCTTAGTTGATGCAGTGCAAGGAGAAGCTTATGCCTCAGTGGCTCAAAGTTGCCATGCATTTAAAGTTGCCATGATCATAATTCAAAACATTTAACTTACATTAGAGAAGCTATAACTATGGGAAATAGAACCTTTATTTTAATAAACCATTAATTTCCCAAGCATTGCCACACTTCTTATGCAGTTCCCAGGAGAAATCAGAATCAATATTACAAGGGTTCCATCCGGTTTTAAAATTTAAAAAGACAAACAGCACATACTAAAAATAATGACTGTGTCACTGTGAACATTTCAGTTGAATAATATTGACTGGGATAAGCTTTTAACAGAGTTATTTATGAATCGCTGCAGTTAGCATAGTTACATGGACACAGTGACACTTCAGCACTCATGGGTGGTTGACATATGCAAAGTATGGGACTCTAGAGCAGAAGACCTGTTAAGAAAATGGAGGAAGAGAAAATAAAGTACAGTTAGCAAGCAGTTGTTACGTATCCCTATGGTTTTATTTGAGACTAGAATTTGAAATGAGAATGTTAGTTGTTTTGGGTTGAATATACAAGAATTTCACTTCAGCTCATGAGCCATTTGCAGTCCCTTGTACAAATGCAAGCGGGGGTATTTTTATCCAAAAATTTGCAATCGGGTTAGAAAAATGTGCACTTTTAAAATTGTGCCTTTTTACCCTTCTGTAAATGGGGAGAGGGAGTACATGCTTTTGAATATACATAGAAATGCATATTTTTCTTCATGGCTGCCATGACAACCATGGGGCTGCCTCAACATGTCGTTGGCCCAACACATGCAAGAGGTCACACTCATGACCTGGTCTTTTCAACAGGGCAGAAAGATGGGGATCTGGAAGTGAGGGATTTGACGTGACCCTTTTGTCATGGTCACTTCCTTGTCACTTCCTTGTGAGGTTTAAACTTGGGGCCAGTTTTCCCCTCTGTAGGGGTATGGTCCCTATTAAACTGGTCTGCCCCCAGAGTCTTATGTTTTTTGATGGATTCCTGAAAGCTTGGGAAGAATTTCTGGTTGATATGATTGGCGCTCCTGTCAATGCCCTGGTTGATTTGTGGAATACAGTCGCCTAGGCGATTGACACAATTGCTTCTTAGTGTCCTCTCCCACCATGCAGAGCCCGCAAAGCTCCTTGGTGTATGACTGAATTGTGGGCAATGAAGTAGGCTGAGAGACGACTAGAGTGCAAGTGGAGGAAAACCTGTGCCAAATCTGACTGAGCACTCCTTAGACCTCATTATTGAGCCTATGCTGTGGCAGTGAGGGTGGCAGTGAGGTTCTCAGCCTCCATTGCATCCTCACAGTGCTTTCCAGCTGAACTTTTTTGGGTGGTGCAGGGCCTATTACACTCTGGGCCTAAGATAGATCCCATCGCACCATCGGCAGCTCACTGACACCCTTGCCCAGCACTTTAGGGATAAAATAACTCAGATTCACTACAAATTGGACTCCACAGTTGATGTGGTCCTGGAACGGGAGGCATGCAGAGCACTATCTGGTCCTTTTTTGTTGCATGAGTTCCAATTGTTGCAGCCTGAGGATGTGGACAAGGTGCTTGGACAAGTCTGACCCACTGTCTGTTTACTCAACTCTTGCCTTTCATGGCTGCTCACCAAAGCCAAGGATGGGGTGTGTACCTGGGTGCAGGAATTTGTTAACACCTCTCTGAGGGAGGGTCATCCTGAAGAAGGCAAACCTGGACCCAGAGATTGCCACCAATTATAGACTGGTGACTAACATCTTGTTCCTGGAAAAGGTGCTTGAGCAGGTGGTGGCTGGACAACTCAACACTCTCTTGGAGGAAACTGACCATCTGGACCCCATTTGCTCTGGCTTCAGGCCTGGGTATGGGACTGAAAATGTCTTGGTCACCCTGTATGATGACCTGTGCAGGGAGAGGGACAGGGGGAGTGCGTCCCTGTTGGTTCTCCTGGACTTCTTAGAGGTTTTTGATACCATTGACCATGGTATCTTTCTGGATAGGCCGGCTGAGTTGGAGATTGGAGGCTCTGCTTTGTGATAGTTCCGCTCCAACTTTGCTAGTTGATTCCAGAAGGTGCTTGGGGATTATGGCTCTGCACCATGGCAGTTATGCCATGGAGTTCCTCAGGGCTGCATTTTATCCCCCATGCTGTTTAACATCTACAGCGTGGGAGAGGTCATCCAGGGGTTTGGACTGAGGGGTCACCAGTACACTGATGACACCCAGCTCTACCTCTCTTTTACATCCAATCCAGGTGAGGCAATGGCTGTCCTTAACCAGTGTCTGGACAGTGTGATGGCCTGGATGAGGGTCAATTGAGACTTAACCCAGACAAGATGGAGGTCCTGTTGGTAGGTAGTTCAGCTCTCCAGGTAAGTGATCTTTACCCTGTTCTGGATGGGGTTGCACTCTCCCTAATGGACAGGGTGCATAGTTTGGGAGTGCTCCTCAACCCAGAGTTATCATTGGAGTCCAGGTGACTGCTGTGGTGAGGAGCGCTGATCCATCAACTATGCCCTTACTTGGATGAGCAGAGCCCAGCGACTGCTGTTCACCCATGTTTCAGAACCTAGAATCCAGTGGGGCTATAGGGATATGATGCAGGGCAGGAGGAAAGCAGAGGTGATTGTTGCTTCTGTGCTTCATCACACCCTACAAATCAGCTAGATAGCCAAATTCATCTGTCTAGCTGAGGCAGTTCATACAAGGATGGAAGGAGGTTTGAATGCTGCCATGATATGTTGTATCCTGGTGGACCAAGTCTCATCCCCTCCACCAGGAATGTCCTCTTTAGCCTTTCACAAGGTCATGTTTATGTTCCTGAAGACAGGGTTCTTTCTGTGCTGACTGTGTATGAGCATGGGAACCAAAGAAAGTATCAGACCATATCAGACCAAAGGTTGATCAAATCAGCTGCCCACAGGATCCCTCAAGCAGGATGAGTGCAAGACCTCCTCCTGTCCCAGGTAATCAGTGGGTTAGAGTATTATGGGGGAGGGAGAAAATTGTCTCCCTTTCTATTTTCTCCACACCATGAATGATCTTAAACACCTCTATCATATCTCTCCTTATTCACCTTTTTTATAAGCTGAAAGTCCCAGTTGTTGGAGCTGCTCTTCATAGGAGAGTTGCTCTAGCCCCCTGATCATTTTGTTGCCCTTCTCTGTGCTTTTTCCAACTCAATAATGTTCTTTTCAGGTAAGACAACCAGAACTGAACACAATATTTCTAGTATGGTTGCACCAAAAACCTATGTAAGGGAAGAATAATTTTGATGGTTCTGTTTTCCATTCCATTCCTCATTATGCCCAGGATGGAGTTAGCCTTCTGCACAGCAACAGCTGCACATTGGGTCAACATTTTTTTTATTATTATTATTATTATAGTATTTCTATGCCGCCCCTTGCCGAAACCTCGGGGCGGCTTACAACATGATAAAATACATTGAAATACAATAGTACATAATAAATTACCATTAAATATAACAATACAAAAAATACATTGATTTACAAATACAAAATTAAAATTATCAGTATAAAATAAAAATATAGGAGGAGAAAGAGAAGGAAGAAGAAGTTGCCCAGGCCAGATCATACGTTTTAACAGTTGAAATGATGTTTAAATAAAAAGGTCTTTACCTGGCGCCGAAAAACCAGTAACGACGGTGCCAGGCGGACCTCTTTGGGGAGTGAATTCCATAGGTTGGGCGCCACCGCAGAGAAAGCCCTCCTCCGGGTACTTACTCTCCTAATTTCTTTCATGGAGGGTTCCCGGAGAAGGGACTCTCCCGCAGATCTCAAAGGGCGGTCGGGCATATACGGACGTAAGCGCTCGTTCAGGTAGCCAGGACCCAAGCCGTTTAGGGCTTTGTAGGTCATAATCAACACCTTGAATTGGGCCCGTGCTTCAATGGGAAGCCAGTGAAGCTGACGGAGGACTGGAGTCATGTGAGCATAATGCCCCGTCCCCGTCAGCAACCTGGCAGCTCTATTTTGCACCAATTGAAGTGTTCGGACTGTCTTCAGGGGAAGCCCCACGTAAAGCGTGTTACAGAAGTCTAGGCGGGAAGTCACCAGCGCGTGTGTCACCGTCGCCAGGCAGTCGTATTCCAGGTAGGGGCGCAGCTGATTAATCAGCCGAAGCTGAAGGAAGGCGTTCCTCGCTACCGCTGTCACCTGAGCTTCCAAAGAAAGCTCCGGGTCGAGGAGTACTCCTAAGCTGCGGACCTTATCCCTAAGAGGGAGTGTTGCACCATTCAGGACCAGGTCAAATCCACCCTCTCCGAAACCTGATCCGCCAACCAACAGGACCTCCGTCTTGTCTGGGTTGAGTTTCAGTTTATTGGCCCTCATCCATTCCCTTACCTCGGCCAAGCACCGGTTCAGCACAGCCACTGCCTCACCTGGGTTAGTGGAGAATGAGAGGTAAAGCTGGGTATCATCAGCATATTGATGATTCCGCAGCCCACACCTCCTGATGACCTCTCCCAGCGGTTTCATATAGATGTTAAATAGCAGAGGGGATAGAATGGAGCCCTGTGGTACCCCATGGCATAGCTGCCATGACGTAGAGACATGGTTCCCCAGCACTACCTTCTGGAATCGACCGTCGAGATAGGAGCGGAACCACTGCAAAGCAGTGCCTCCAACCCCCAATCCCGCAAGTCTATCCAGAAGGAATTTTCATTTTGCTCTCCACCCCTGCCCCCATTTATTCCATGCTTGTTTGTTTAGCTCAGGAGCCTTTGGTGAAGGACTTTGTCTAAAGCCTTTTGCAAGTTTAAGCAAAGAAAGTCTACTGGATCACCCTTGTCTGTGTGCTTATTGACACTCTGAAATAACTCTGATAGGTCAGTGAGACAATAGATTAGTTTGTCAATAAGATCCCCTGTTCCAAGACTGGAACTTTTTTCCTGGCCTTGGAACTGGGGATCTAAACAATTCTGTGGTGCTCTAGCAACTGTGGCCATTGAGTTGCAAGGTCTGGGATCTTCTTCAGTTAAGGTGACAGACATAATACCTACAGCAAACCAAGGAACAAATTAGCAGGGCAATAGAAAAAGAAATAAAGAATATTGTAATCTTTGTCACAAGTTAGCACCGTTTGTGAAATGAATGCTTAAGGGAGACATTAACAGATCAGTATGTCACAGGTTTGTGTAAACAAAATCATGTAAATTTGAATACTTAATAGAAACTTGAAGTAAATCATTTATCTGATAATAAGAATAAAGCAAAGTTACATTGCCCTGTGCAAATAATATGAGCTATTTGGATAGCTAATAGTTTAAAGAATTCACAAGTAGGGAGCATATTGAATTAAAATTGGGCTTTGAATTAAGCTAGATTCCATAAAATGTGGAACAAACATTGTATCTAACATTTTTTATTTATCTGGCAAAAGTACTTGGAAGATACTGTTGTGATCTCTCTCATATTTTTCTTATATTATCTTATATTTTTGAGTCCTTATGTTCTTGTTGGTTGCATGGTGGTTTGTTTTGTTTATTCTCCTCTGAAGTATCATGGAGCCAATTAGATTCTAAAATCCAGTAAAAAATTATATAAAAATAATAATTTTGATGATATTTGGGGTCTATTTATTGACAATGCCTTAATAAAGGACTTGAACCTGTACAAGTTTTATTGCAATTCTGGAAGGGGAATTGGAACTTCTTGAAAGAACCAATGATCTGACATGTGGTGGGATGTACAGTGTTTTTTATGCTTTATTTTAATGGTATGCTTAATGTATGTTTTTATTTTATTGTGCACTTTTCTTTTAATTGTATATTTTAGAAATTAATATTTTTAAAAAGAAGGTTTTCACTGAAAAGACTGCATATAGGCACCAGACTAGTCTTTTGGAAAGGGAGTTCACAACCAGGGTGCCACAACTGAAAAGGCCCTCCTTAGTGGGCACCTACTTCACCTCATTTCGTTTAGCAATCTGAATTGGTCCTCGGAAAATTATTTCAGGATCTAGGTAGGTACATGTAGAAAGTGAGGCTCCTTTGGTAACCTGGCCTCAAGACATTTGGATTCAAGCACTTTGGGCATAGAAATTCTGAAGATCACAGAATCATGGCATAGTATGATTCTTTCTTCTCCCTCCTTCCAACTTCTATTGGAAGCAAACTTCTTCCAGGGGTAATGTAGGAAAACAAAGGCAGATAGAGGGGGAAAACCAATGAGTTGACTATGGAAGGAAAGCTGGCAGTATCTGCTATACTTTTAAAAGACTACCACCTTTATGAGACAATGGGGAAATGGTTAATATGTGTTTGTAGCATTAGAACGTAGGATCAGGAATGAATGGGTTGTTATTTTATTATGATAGCCACCCTAGGATATCATTATGGCATACATTTGTTGCAACCATCCAGTGAGATAAGTTATACTGAGAACTAATGACTGGTCCAGGGTCTCCTGGTGAGCTTCATGGCTGAGCAGGAAATTTAACAGGTCCTTTCTGTCCAAGTCCAATAGTCTTTCTACCATTCTGTACTGATTGTCATAGATAATGTAGGTATAGGACATTATGGGAATTGGGGCTAGATTAGATGTACTTGTATGCTAAGTTTCTCATTTCTCATTTCACATAAAGTACTCATAAAAATATGTATTTATGTTAACTGAGGAAAATAGAAATTAAATACAATTGTGTATATAAATAAATCACAATAAAATGGAAATGTATGCAATGTAATATCACTGCAAGAGTGAAAAGTTATAATTTGGGAGGTGACAAGTTTTATAACTATTATTCCAAAATATGATCATCTATAATGGCCATTCTCACTATTGAATGAGTTAAAAATCTACAACTGCATCCCTTTCTCCTGATCCAGCTAAGGGAAATACATACATACATACATACATACATACATACATACATACATTGGTTTTCATGTTCATATTTCTACCTGAGTAGGGAAATGTATGTACAAATCTGTCCTGCCTCTATGATGCCCTTTTATAATTCGACAACTGGATTTCACAGTAGGGAAGGATTTTTAAAAAATGCTGAAATTCCAATTAGGGAGAAGAGTTAATGATGGTTTCTGGTATTTTAGCTGTTCTTGAAAGGCTTCTGGTAGGTAGTCTTGGGTGCTCCATACATAATTCTTAGAGCATTAAAGAATAGCCAACTTTTTCTCTCCTGTGATATACCAGAACTCATCAGTTCCCTAATTGTTAACATAGGAATTCGATTTTGAAATGAATTAAGACTGAAACATCAGCACACGCAAGCTTGCATCCTAACAGCTAATGACTCCATGACCAATTCTTGAAAAAGATATATGAATGTATAGCCTTGGGGTTGATGAGTTGAGGCGTCTCAACCAATTGTTTTCATTGAAGAATCATCTATTTTAGTTGACTTCAGATGACATGAAAGTTATGACTGTGATGATTCATCTGTAATGACTTATTTGCACATACAAGACATCACATGATATTCATGTCTTTGTTTCAGTCAATACTGGTATGATGTTTCTTGATGACAATAGAATATGGACTTGCATGTACCTCTGGATGATAGAATCAGGCTGACCACAATAATATTTGGTTTAAAAAATCTGCTATTATCTAAATAGAACTGAAAATCCTAAACATACACACATGCGCAAGTGCATGCACACACACGCACACACACACGCACTGCAGCTGGGCTTCTGATTTTGCACCTGCAGTTAATTGCACCATATTCTTGTACCCACAAATCATTTTTGGTCTGAGCATCTGTTCCTTTGTGTTTATTTGCACTTTAGCAATGTAAGCTTAATTTCTTCCATTTTAAAAAATTCATAACACACTAATGCTTGGTTTGTGTTTTGCTTAATGCTTTTCTGTGGTTATTAGAAGATTGTAATTTACTGTTTTGTATGTACTGGGTGCTTCCTGCATATTGCCAGAACTGAATAGATACAGTTATGGTTAAATATCAGCTTTGGAAATAACATGGAGCAAAAGGAACAACCATGGAAATGGCATGTTATTTTCTCACATGCTCCATCAGCTGTATCTTTTGAATTCCAGTGGCAAAATACAAATGGCCTCATATCATACATTCCTTTAAAATTTAGAAAACAGCATGCTGACATATTTAAAAAGTGCTGCAAAGCCATATTTTATTATAACACTTATTATATTATGTATAAAATTCTCTTCCTAGGAAAGCCTGTTCCAATGTGAATCACCAAGAAAGGCTACAAATGTAGGTACACTTATTTGGGAATAAGCCCACTGAATTCAGTAGTTCATTCTTCTGAGAAAATATGGATATTGTTTCAAACCTAAATACATTACTAGACAGCAAAGCTGTAATCCTATATACAATTACATCATGAACAGAATGGAGTTCAACTGCAAAGCACATTTGAATGGCAGTGTGACTTACTTTTGATTGGACAATTTGCAATTATACTACTGTTTGGATTTAAACATATTTTTTGTAATGGAAATTTTGGTTTCCAATACTGGTTGTCATTTGTGCAAAATGGAATTATATATTGTTGCTACCTGGCTAAACTGAATATTAGCAGCTCATTTATGACAAGAAAGCAAGGCAGTGTCTTTGTTCAGTTAGATAATTAAATGGATAAAAGGTAATCTTGCTAGATAATCCTGTTATAGAGAGAAATTGCCCAGTATGTAAAGCAACCTGCTTGATGCTAATAGCTAATTTTATAGGATTAGATCAAAGTTTAATCTTGGAATTAGTGGCAACACTTTCTCAGTATAATGGAGAGCCAGTGTGTTATACTGGTTAAGAGTGTGGGACTGGGACTCAGGCAATCTGCGTCTAGTTTCTGCTCAGCTATGGAGCCCACTGGGTGACTTAGGGCCAGTCACAGACTCTCAGCCCAACCTACCTCACAGGGTTGTTGCTGTGGGGATAAGATTGAAAACGGGAGGTGTAAGCTGCTTTGAATTTGTTGTAAGAAAAAAGTGGGATATAAATCTAATAAATAAAACAATTACGGTAAGTAATGCTTTTCTGATCATGTTGACTCTGTGCTCCTACACTGTTGTCCATTAAGCCATGGCCTCAGCATGGTATACTTCATGTTTGGTGATCTTTACACAGGGTCAATCAAGGGTTGGTATAATTGAGTTCAAGGCTCATTCCTCCCAAGGCTCTTTGGATCCACCTGTGTTTATTTATTTATTAAAACATTTATATGCCGCCCCATTCGCCGAAGCCTCGGGGCGGCTCACAACATAGTAACAATATAAAAATAACAATATAAAATAAATAACAATATAAAAGAAGTCGCCCTGGCCAGATAAAATAAGCAAATATTGTTAACAATTAAAATGATGCTTAAATAAAAAGGTCTTCGCCTGGCGCTGAAAAACAAATAACGGCGCCAGGTGGACCTCTCTGGGGAGCGCATTCCACAGATTGGGCGCCACCACAGAGAAAGCCCTCCTCCGAGTACCCACCCCCCTGATTTCTTTCACGGAGGGTTCCCGGAGAAGGGCCTCTCCCGCAGATCTCAAGGGGCGGGCGGGCGGGCGGGCATATATGGATGTAAGCGCTCCTTCAGGTTTACTTGTCTTCCTCCTTACCCATAACTTGCCCTCTCCAAGCTTGTAAGCCATGAGACAATTAAGGACAAGGTGTCCTGATCTCTGCATGCTTTGTCTTCTCCCTCTGGGAGGCTCCATGAATGAGGCACAGGGAAGAGTCAGGAAAATGGGCAGTGGCGCTAGTGGTGAAGAGGAGGTAGAGGATACACTCACTGACTGGGCCCAGTAAGAGCATCTTGCCCAACACCCCCCTAAACCTAGAATTGCATTGCCTTCACATGTGAAATAAGCTTTGAAGACATAAAAGTTTCTAGTCTCTTGGGTTGAGATAACAAAGAGCCACCAGAGTGCTTGCAGGAATGAAAACACTGCATCAGTAAAAAGAGGGTACAGTTGGAGACAGACAACAGTTTTTAAGAAAGTACAAAAGATTTCACTTCCTAGGGTTATTGATTTATTTCATCTGTCTCATTGTTGTTTCTCTGCTCAAGCAGTGCTTTGCATCATTCCCAATCTTGCAAAACCTGTTTTGTAGAGGTAAAAATAGAATGGACATGCACACAGAAGCAACATTCAGATCTCTCAAATGAGAAATTATCTGTCTGCAGGTTTGTTCATAATGTGCTCAATATTGAACAGATATATTGTGGTCAAAATCTTCATTCTTTTGCCATTTCACAGGTTAAAGGGAAGGTGGTGCTTCCACTCTGAATTGACTGATTATGTATGTATGCATTTCCACTGTAAACCACCCAATAATTGATGCCATTTTAGCAATTAAATTTAAAACTGTATTTATTAAAAGAAGTATACAATCAAGAGAGAAAAAAGCCAATGTGTAATGAAACCAAGCATTAATACAGTAGAAGTAATACTGCAGAAGTAACAGCACTAAAAGGTTCTAAGGGTAAAACCTTCATTGCTAATATACCTGGCACTGAAATGAGCACAGTATGCTGAACTTTTTCAGAAGATATTTCACAACTGGGGCACTACCACTGAAAAGGCCGTTTCTCTGGTAAGATACCTGTTGCACTTCATTGGATGGGGAAACTCAGAGAAGGGTTTCTGAAGATAATGATAAGTCGATCAAGGTATATGTGGAAGGAACGATCATTCAGATAACATGGTCCCAAACAATTTAGAGCTTAGAAGTTAATATAATAACTTTGAATTGGGCCCAGAAATGGACTAACAGCCAGTACAGATAGAAATGTATCAGTATAATATAATTTTATTAGCCAACACCAGTTAATGACCTTACTGTCTGCTACCTGGACAGCAGAATGAGTGATACACACAGGTACCCAAGTTTCATACTTCAAATAAATACAATAAATTGAAATTTATTTCTATTTAAAGTATAGTAATTATTTTAAATAAAATTAACTTAGTAAATTTTTTCTAGTCAGCTCAATGAAAATGTTGACCCAGTGTCTGCTGGCAAATTCTAATTCTATAATTAGAAAGGGAATTGAAGATAAAACTGCCAATATCACACTGTCCTTGTACAAATCTATGGTTCTACCACACTTGGAATATGGTGTACACATCTCAAAAAAGAATGTGAAAGAGCAAAAGTGTAGAAAAGGTCAATGGAGAGAATAAAACCCCTCAGAAAACTCCTCCAAGATGCAGATAGCACTGCAACCTTGTAAAGGGCTATTGAGAATCCAAGCTCAGCTCCCTGAGAAACACCACAAAGAGAATCAGGGTGGCTGCCTCTCTGAGGTTGGAAAATCAACAATATCAATTTTGTTCCCTACAATTATCCATTGTAGGATAATTGGAACAGCTCCCCTGGGAGGAAGTTTATAAATTCTGGGATTGTTTAACACAGATAAAAGATGAGTGAAGGGAAACAAGATAGAGGCCCACTTTCACTTCACCTTACCATACTCCATCACTTCACTTTCCAAAGTAACTAATTTCTGGTACTTGGCTGCAGAGGGTGGAAAAGAAATATTTGCAGCAACAACAGAACATGGTAAGGAGGATTCACATTCTCCCAGCCATATGTTCTGTCAATTTTAAATATCTATCTATCTTATTCAGTTCTTTATGCAAACTGGAATGTAAAAAAGAAACAAGACTAGTGTCTACCATGGAATATATTTCTTTTGAAATGGCCACTTGAATTCTTTCCAAGAGCTACTCAGAGTCTTCCCGTGACTATTTGGAAGAAAAAAAAATGTACCCCAGTTGCCATTCACCTTTGTTTTTTTGAGTATCCTTGCTTCTCATGAACATCAAACATGGCTGCCCTGATCACATCTAGCATAGCACTAAAGCAGAACAGATATTTATTTTTATTTATTTATTCAACTTCTATTCTGCTAGAGAAGTCTGAAGGCTCTCCAAGATAAAATTGTGCTAAGGCTTCTTTTTCTGGTTTTCACCAGCTTTCCTACTGAAAACTCAAGTATAAGAAGGCAGAGATGAAAGTGTTAGCAGCTTGGACTCAGTAGGGGTCAAATGTATTAAGATCTATCACAAAAGAAGTGAAGAAGTCCTCAGACAGCCAGGTGCTTACTCTTCTCCATAAGATAAAAAGGGATTAGGGAGCCATCTGCACCTGACAGGTGTGTTTCCCTGGCAGGAGACTGCAGGCTCCCCTTTACAACAAAAGTCCCTCAACAGGAGAAGAGGATGTTCCAGATGTCAGTTGTTAGGTATGAATGTATAATAAAGCCAAGTTATAAGGGCATAGAACAGGTTAAAGGATTGCCTGTTGCTATTCTAGAGGTCCATGATGGAGCAGAGATCACAGTACTATACAAGACCTGTGTTTGCACACTGCAGGGGTAACTTACACTGACTAATCCAGCACAGAATTGTTTCAGTGAGGATTAGTTTTCTTGTCATAACTAAAGTTGCTGCCTGTTTTTCAGGCCATGTTTCTGTGCCTGAGGCACAAATTTAACCAAAGCAGTTTCTAAGAAACTCTTCTAATAAGGGTGATTTTTCTCCCCTACCTAAACATGCATAAGATGTTAAACATTTGTATCTGTGTCAAACTGATGATAAAGGCACAAGAACAGAGCCACCAGAATAACACAAGGGTTTCTAGCCTTAACGTGATAAATATAAAGCCTTTTGGTTTTCATGATGCAGACTTCTCTTAACATTCACAGCCAGCTAGAAGAGACATAGAGATACCTGCCTTTAGCAGGTTTTAATTCATAGGTTAAAACTTTTGAGAGTATGGAGATAAACATCCCACACCAATGTTTGTATATCCAACTAATGTTAGACACGGGAGCAGGAGTTGGCTGAAAAGTTAAACCTATCTATAATATATTGGGTCACCCTTGAACTGAGAAATAAAGGTTCTCTTTCTGATGACTAGCAAGCTTCACTACACCTTTTCAGAGTTGTATCTACACTCTTGCTGTTTAAAACATATAGCATTTTCTTTTTAATAAAAAAGCAATGCTCCACAAAGCAAGTAACTTATACTCAGTAACTTTTTGTATTCATCTTAATGAATATGTGCACATATGTACCCTTTATTTAGAAATGTGTATAAGCCTTTGGAACTAGGCTGCCAAAATCCAGTTATAATGATTGGTGTTAAGTATCCAGCTGCCTGTATTAATGAGCAGTATTCCCTACCCTGCCCCGTCATCTTGTAATTAATGTAATGTGGCAAGGGACTGAAATTACATATTGTAAAGCTATTTTTGTAACATTAATTTTAATAACAAGCTTTGTGTTGTTGCTTTAAAAAAGCCTTTTAACAATGAAAAACCAGTGTTCATTTCAGAAATAATTAAGACTATGCAGGTATGGAGAAGTAGGTTCCACTGAACTATGTGGGACTGTGTTTCAAGTAAACATGCATGGATTTGGGAAAGCATTTGGGAAAGTGGGATTATTGCAAGAGAATGAAAGAAAGGGATTTGTAGGAACCTGTGCACCTGAGAAGATCATTCTCACTCTCCAAGATTGTACAGTTGAAAATAAGAATTCTCACAATACTTCATCCTGCTGCTCACCCTCTAAGAATTAGTGGGGAGGCCTTGCTTTATTCAGGAAATGAGAAAATGAGATCGGGAAATGAGAAAAGATTTTCTCAGTGATTGCACTCAGGTTATCCCATGAGGGTAGTTTGTTCCCCCACCCCTTCTGATTTTCCATCTGTTGGTGAAAGTTCTGTTCTGACAAGCTTTTGTCATGCTGGACAAAAAGGGCTAGTTTTAAAAACCAACTGAGCTTGTTTTAATATCTGCTGAACTTTTGAATAGTTGTCACATTTTGATTTTTATAAGCTGCTCTGAAAAATGCAAATGCATTAGAAGGGAGGGATATACATCTGAGTAATTTTTTAAATAAAACCCTGAAATAATTCTAAGTCAACTGTGCTTAGAAAAATTTCTTAAGTCAACAGTTCAAGGACCACCCCATTGCATTTTGATCTCTGGCTGCTTGTATGGGCTGCCTGTACACTAGTTTTAACTTATAAAGCCTTAAGTGGCTTGGGACAGCAATACCTGTGGGAACACCCCTTTTGGCCTGCATTTACCTGCCATGCATCTCAGGCTTTCTTCCGCGTTCCACTCCAGGAGAGGCTTGGAAAGTGACAACAAGGGAAAGGGCCTTCTCAGTGGCTGATCCTAGTTATGGAATGATATTTGCACTGAGACCCACCTGGCATTAAAGGTGTCATTATTTGACTGGAGGCAGCTGGACAGCTTCCACTTCCAGGTATTTGATGGCATGTGATGGGGCATTTATGTTAGCTGGCTTTTTAACATATCTAGTATTTTTGCTGCAATTGTTTTCAGCTATGTAAAGTTTTACATTTTTATATATCAAAATTTCAGGTGGTATTTTAGAATCTGTGTGTTTTTTTAAGAAAATATTGTAAATCACCCAGAGAGCTTTGGATATGGGCTAGTATAAAAATGAACAACAGAATAAAAATGAGTACCAACATATTTTCGATTTTCAATGTATGGATATTTAATAAGATGTTTAATCTTGGAATGGAATTAGTTATACTTCATATAGGACAGTTGCAATTAGAATACATATATCTGTGTTAATATACTGTACCGGTTCTAATGAGAGAGATACAAAAGTAAGTTACATATTGACAATGTCAAATTAATGCCAATAAAATGGCCATAACCTGGTAAGGATCATAGCTCGGTGACAGGCAGGGGCAGTGCTAAGTACCAAAAAGTTCCATGTGCACACACCACAATTTTGCATATGCTACTTTACATGTGTTCCCTGTGTGTGTGTCCTTAAAGGGGTCTGTCTCATCAGGATGCCCCATGTGTAAAAAGGAATGTGTGGAGGGGAGAAGAGGGCACTTGCTTCAAGGAGACAATAGGGGGATCAGACATCATGGAGATCACCAGGGCCCTTTACTTCAGGAAGTGCCCCTGGACATCAGGGCAGTAAAGCAGATGTCATCCTAGAGGTTCAGGATTCCAAATGAACCAACTATTAGGGCAGTATAGCAATGGAACCAATTACCTGGAGAGGTTGTGGGCTCTCCCACTCTAGAGTATTCCAGAGGCAGCTGGACAGCCCTCAGTCAGGAATACCTGAACTTGGACTCATGCATTGCGCAGGAGGTTGGACTCAATAGCCCAACTCTGCTATGATTTGGGGACTCCAACCCTAGTGGGGCTAATCCCTATTACTGCCCCTGAAGGCAGGGTAAATGTGTTACAGGCAAAAGATACTAGGTTCAGTCCTTGGCAACTCTTGCTAGAATGAAAGATCAGCTAGTCAAATAGGTGGAAAGATCTCTGTTAAAATCTCTGATGAACCAATGGTAGTTTGAGTAGATCAGGTACAGGTGGTCCCCAGGTTACGTACAACCTATAGAAACAGCAAGTCAGAAGGGTTCTCCTGGGCCATCTAGTCTGACCTCTGGCTCCAGCCAGCTCCGCTCATGACATGCCTACCATATACTTATGAATGAGTAAACCCGCAAGTCCTACCTTGTCTTCAAGTGGCAAACAGGCACTCACAGGTGCTGGGCAGTCAGTGGAAGGTGCTGGATGGTGCAGAGAGGATGGAGGGGAAGAATAGGAAGGGAGGGAAGGCAGGTGGGAAAGGGAAGGAGGAGGGAAAAAGCAGTGCTGGTGAGCAGAAAAGTCAGAACTAGAAAGCGACTCTAGTGATAAATTTCCTGTGCTGGCAGCACAACCAAACTCTGACTCTCTAGCACCAGGCCCATCCTCTCCAACATGTCTGTTTTCCATCATCATCCAGTTAATGTTAGGCTTAATGTTAGTTCAAAAAGAGTTAACCTTCAATAACCTATCAATATTTTTCTATTTAATCCGTTAAGAACTGTACTGTATAACTACACACATACGGGTGCTTTTTCTCTTCGGTACATGTAGTTACTGTGTTATCGTAAAATGCTATATTACATTTAAGATGTTTTAGTGTATATGGAAGAATTCCTTGAGTGTTTTATATGTTTTTTATATAAGTGCTCTGCCTTATGTACAATTTGATTTACGTATGTTATCAGGAATGGAATGCATCCATACTCCATATGGGGAACTGGTAACAATCTGGATGTTGATCCATCATTCTTCACCACTGCCTGGGGCTAATGGAGACTAGAGTCCAACTTGATATTTAGGGACACAGTTACCCTCCCTGCCTTGGACTAGTCAATACTGGACTAGTTCTGGAATAGTATAAGGCAGCTCCCAAAGAAAAAATCTGGATAGTATGCAGTCAAGGTCAGCCAAGCTATTTTGCTTCCTGAGGTAAAAGAATCCTACATATGCTTCCTCTGTGCCCTAACAATTAATAACTAACCATTGGCTACCTTTCATGGTGCCAGAAATTTGCTGCTTGAGGCAACCACTTCACTCTGCCTCATGGTAGAGAAGTCTCTATTCCAGCTCCATCTAGAGATGCAATAGCTAAAACTGGAGGGGAAAGCTGAAACCTGAACATGAATGCACATTGATGAAAACATTTCAAGGTATCCTCCAAATTCTTCCTCCAATAGGGCAAAATAAGAACAGTGCTTTGCCTGGAACATGTCCCAGAAAGCAGAAAATGTCCCTGCTAGGTATAGGTGAAACATATAGAAGCGGGCCAGTAGGTCCAATATGTTGATCCAGGAAGAAATATAACAGAAAGGTTTAATCTAGGTTGTCTTTGACAAATATTTTTCATGCTGATCTTTGGCCTTTTGGGTTGTTGCTTACCTGGATGGTTTGAATGTGTCTTTGAATGTATATTTCAGTGTTTTTGGTGTCAATGTTTCCTGCTGCTGTTGCTTTTTAAAATTTAAGTATGCTTTAGTTTTTGCTTGGTTTTGAAGGTTGTTTTGATAACAAGAACCTATTTTGAAAGGCAGACTGAGTATGAATCAAAAATAAGTGAGCAAATAGAAATGCCAAACATTCTAAGTGGTAGGTAGCAGAAATATACATTTAACTATCCAAATTCAAAATTAAAACACAAATAAGGTGGGATGTTAGCAGGATTGCCATTTTCCTAATGGCCTTGTTCTTGTGCCTTTAACAGAGCCTAATACTCAAATTTGATAAATAGGTTGGCAAGTGGCAACTTTGATGGAGGTGGGAATGGAAAGGAGTCAATGAACAGAAACTAGCAAGAAATAAAAGAAGCACATGACAAGAGCCTCTGAGAAGCAGAAATAACCCAATCAGAATGAATGAAGGATATTGGAAATGAAGTTAAGGAAAATCACATTTTTGACTGCATATAATCAACTTGCCTAGGGATACAAGTGTGGAGGCTTTTCATTGCAACCCCTTCCCATGTTCCCCAGGTTCTCAGTAACTGTACCTGATTGTCTCCTCAGAATGCAAAATCTATGATTAGTCATCAGTGGGATTTGTTCCAGCCTTGTACTTTTTCATACAACCTACTGTGGTGCCCTGATTGTCATCTCTTTAAATTGTTCCTGATACTCTGCTGCTATTAAAACCTGTATCTAAAAGTCCCTGGTAAGGTGATCCTTGTCTCTTCTCAGTCCCCCAAAAGCTGCACAGGCAGGCTGTAAGTCAGATAGGGAGGAAACTGGTATTCCATCATTTCTAAAGAGAACTTAAATCCAGATTGATCATGTATCATTGCCCTCTGGTGGTCTCTCTTGGTAATTTGAAACCAATTTTTCACAGAAGTGGTAAGCTCTTATTTACAGAGCAGAGGGAAGGTGACATCAAATAAATCAAACCAGTCAGCAAAGGATCCCCTCCTCCAAGCCCTCACCCCTGCAAGCTGCCTCTCAATATAGAATTAACAAAGTAGGTTTCCTGATGGAGAAATTCAGAGAATGGTTTTATCAGAATTATGTCCATTTTAATTTCTCTGTAATAACTGCCTTTTTGCACTTATCTCTTTTAAACACACACACACACTCAACACATTATAAAGGCCTCATTCTATCCATAACCATGTGACACACTGATGCTTGAAAACATCAATAGATTCTCTGTCGTCTGCAATGTGGTAAGAAAATGGAAACTTTGAGCCTGGCAGTTAGAAGTTCGGTCTGCACCATGTTTGGTGAGGGTCTATGTTTTCAACAGATTGACATGAAAACACAATCCTATGCATGTTTACTTCAGATTAAGTATCACTGTGTCCAATGGAATTTAGTCCCACTGTGTTCACAGGATTATACATCTAATATATCCATATCAAGAAAGGTTTTTATAAGAATGGAACATGATATTAGGGTCATGGTACTGGTGGTTCAAGTACTTGAAAGTATTGTTTCTCTGGCTCTAATGGGAACTCCATCTATGGTATAACAATAGGAAAACAGGTAAGCACCAGGCTATTTTATTTTCCCATTTGCCCAGTGCTGTCTACTCTGACTGGCAGATGCTCTCCAGGCATTTTGGCAGAAGTTTTTTATCAGCTAATTTTGATCTTCATTTTAGCTGGTGATACCAGGTGGTGCTGGGGGACTATAGCTCTGCACCATGGCAGGGCTCTATTTTGTCCCTCATGCTCTTCAACATCTACATGAAGCTGCTGGGAGAGGTCATAAGGAGGTTTGGGCTGTGGAGTCATCAGTATGCTGATGACACCCAGCTCTGCCTCTCATTTACATCTACTTCAGGTGAGGCAGTGGCTGCACTGAACCGTTGCCTGGCCAAGGTAATGGGCTGGATGAGGGCTAATAAACTGAACCTCAATCCAGACAAGATGGAGGTCCTGTTGGTGGACAGTTTGAGGTTTCAGGTAAGTGATTTTGACCTTGTCCTGGATGGGGTTGCACTCCCTCTAAAGGGCAGGGTCCACAGCTTGGGAGAACTCCTTGACCTGGAGCTGTCACTGGAAACCCATGTAATGGTGGCAGCAAGGAGTGCTTTGTTACAGCTTCAGCTGGTCCATCAGCTGTGTCCTTACCTGAATGAACACTGCCTAGCAATGGTGATTCATGTCCTGGTAACCTCCCTGTTGGATTACTGTAATGCGCTTTACATGGGGCTGCACTTGAAAACAGTTCAGATACTTCAGCTGGTACAGAATAGAGCATCCAGGCAGCTGATGGGGAGCGGTCATTATTCTCACATAACGCCGGTCCTCTACCGACTCCACTGGCTTCCAGTTGAAGTCCAGGCCCTATTCAAGGTGCTGTTTTTGATCTATAAAGCTCTGAACGGCTTGGGACCGGGATACCTGAAGGAACATCTCCTTCCTTATACACTTTCAGGCCCCTTAAGATCTGCAGGAGAGGCCATGCTCTGAGAAACCTCCCTGAAGGAGGTAAAAAGGACATCTACTTGGAGGAGGACCTTCTCTGCGCTGGCACCCAGATTGTGGAATGCACTCCCTGGAGAGGTTTGCCTGGTGCCAAGCTTTTATTCTTTTCGGCACAGGTCAAAACCTTTTCATTCAATCATTATTTTAAAAATTAGTATATAAATGTTTCACCAGTTGCTTTTGATTTAATTTTTATTGGTTATATCTTATATTTGTATGTATTGTTTTATTGTATTTTGATTTTAATGATTTTAAACCATCCTGAGACGCCATGCATAAGGGATGGCATATAAAAGTTATAAATTAATAAATGGACCCATTTTAGTCAGGGTTCAGGATAGATTAGGTCCAGAACCAGTCTCAGTTGCCCTGGACATATGCTCTGTGTTGGGAGAGAGTCAGTGGGAGTATGGTCTTGTTGATTTTCCTTGATTTGGAACCTTTGGAGACCACTGGAAATGGTAACCTTCTGGGACCACGGCCTGAGCTGGGAGCAGAAGGTGCTGCATTGCAGTATCTTCACTTCTACTTGGATGGCTGGTTCTAGAAGGTAGTGCTTGAAATGCTTCAAAGGGAGCTCAGAAGGTGATGAGAAGAGGGAAGGTCTTCTGGGTGATGCTTTCCCAATTATGAAATGAACTGCCCAGTGAAGCCCAAATCAGACCAACATTGTTATCTTTTCTGTGCCAGGGAAGACTTTCATTGACTCCCAGGCATTTGAGAGCATATGGTTGTTTTTTTTACAAGTCATGGGTTATTGTCTGGATAAGTATGCATGACTGTCTGTATTCTATGTTTATTTTTGTAGTTAAACTGTTTCGATATTACACATAAATCTGCATTTTTAAGGTTTTTAATTCTAAGAGAACTTTGGTTATTGTGTAGTATAGAAATGTAATAATGAATGAATGAATGAACCTGGGACTCTTTTCATGTCAAGCATATGCTCTCCCACTGAGCTAGCTTTATTTACATTAAATTTGTGATATGTCAGTATGTTAATGAGCACATGAGATTTCTATCTACCCATCCCAAAGAGCCTTTAATGCCCCAAATGCATTTGGCCAATCAGATATTACACGTCACTGAGTGATGAAAGACTGCAGCATCTTGTGTAAATTTTTGCTCAGTCTTACCTTGTTTCCGTCCAGAGTGGGCCTGACTGTGCAAGCAACCCAACCATACAATTAAATATTGTAATATTTAATTTTGTATCAAGTGGGATGCTCTCATCCGACAGGATACATTTGCCACCAATATTAACATTGCTTTGGCAGCAGGTTAAGATTTTCCTCTGTCCTCAGGCAGTGATGGCACACTTTGGGTTGTTTAATGCATAAATTGAATTGTGCTTAATGCATCAATTGGTTGTGCTTTAGTTGCCATATTGGAGTGGTTATACTTTAATGGATAACTGTCATATTTGTTTAAATTTTGTATGTTTTAATTGTATTATGCTTTATAAATATTGATCAGTGAAAAATGTTTAGGAGCTCCAATTAAAGCATTATACAGTTTGAAATGTGAACCCAGCACCTCTTGCAAGCTTCATAAATTTTGGCACACAACTCCTGTACTGTGTGTGCCATGCAGTTATATGTAAGCCACGAGTTCTGTTTCAACATCTTTTGCAAATGATGGTGAGGTGCAACCCTTGGATCATGCCATGAAACTCAGTCTTTCCCAGTTTGGAGCTGTCCAGGGTCGTAGTCCAACACACATGCAGGGCACCAGGTGGCAAAAGGATGGTGTAGCTGCCCATCTTCACCCTCTGTCTGTTCTGTGCATTTTCCTGGCTTTCATTGCTCTCTTCTGAAATTCACAGGAGAATAGAGTAGAAGTGCCTATAATGAAATAGTACCTGAGCATTTCGAAGGGAGAGATTGCTAAATATTACCATTATGTGGATCTCACAGCCTCTCTCTTCGGGGACCCTGTGGCATCTACACATGACTTAGAGCTCTTCCTGCTCTGCGTTTTCACTAGACATCTATATCCAGACATCTAGTGCTGGTGTCTCAGAGTGGAATGGAAGGAGGCCGGAGTTACTTTAGGACACTTTTGGCCATTCCAGTCTTCTCCCCTTTCTACCACCTCCCCACTCCTTTCCCCCCATTTCCAGGATCACTTTCCTGACTTTAAACAGCAGCCAGTATGGTTCTCTCTTTACTAGCTGTGAGGGGATAGGAGTGCTGGACCTCAAGTTTCTAGCCCCAAGCCTGGAGTGTTGTCTTTGCTTCAGAAGTGGGAATCTGCAGTGTCCTATGGCCCTTTAAACAATGTCTAGGAGCCATAGGATTGTATCTTCTGAGAATCAAAATGGCAGCATATTCTTATCACAACCTTTACTGCTATTTTTCTGTGCTTTATCTGATCCTTTGAAAAATAAATGTCTGGTTGTACATAGTTATGGGAACCAAAACTGCCAGTGGCCACCTAAGCATAGGAAAAGCTGGGGAAAGTTTGCTTGCTATATCTTTGATCCATTACTAATCCTTTAGTAGCTAGCCATAGCTTAGTAGCTGCATGCACCTTGGCACATTCAGAACATTTCTGGGTGTACTATACCCACCATTTTCCACTGCAGAGCTGGGCATGTCTCTTAGCCACTCTCAAAGGGGAGTCTATTTCTTCATAAAGGGTTAGTGACTGAATCCACTCTGTTACAAGATTTAGCCCTTTCAGGCAGTGAAAAAATGTACTTGAAATAATCAGAAGTGACAATCTGCATGTGAATTTAATACTAAATTCTATACCTCCAAGGAGGAATTCTTTACCATGTGGAGCAGTTCTTTTATTGGAATTGACTGTTTTGGACATATTACTCAATAGATGTGACAACTGTAATCACTGCCAGTCAGTTCCCAGAAACTTCTCCCATTTGTTCCTGCCCAGTTGCAAAAATTGTATTTAGAGATTCTTCTCTGGATATGTTGTTATATTTTTCCCTTTTCAATTAGTCTGTGGTGGGTTTTCTATGATTGTAAGCTACCTCAAGGCCATTAGAAAATTTATAAATTTGTATATTAAATGAATAAAGAAACCATACTTTTTCAACAGATTATTCTTTGGTTTACAGGTACTTGTACATAAGTTCAAGTTCAACATATATCAGGGTCAAACAGACTGTCCGTGACAATCAATTAAGACAGCTTTGGATTGAAGAGTGTTTTTCCTTGCAAATACAATAGGAATTTTAGAGACAATTTTCAAGCACTTGGGCTATAATCAGACAACATGATAA
>NW_025335606.1:15245830-15276790 GCF_004798865.1 Varanus komodoensis
AGAGAGAGAGAGAGAGAGAGAGAGAGAGAGAGAGAGAGAGAGAGAGACAAGGTCAGATTGAAAGAGAAGTCCTCTGTCCACAGTTGTACTGCAGCTGGCTTGGAAAGAACCAGTGGGCTACTCTCCAAGGTTACAAAAGCAAACTTGGAAAGGGAGTGAACGGGACATTTCAGGAGGTGGGAAGGCAACTGCCTTTACAGCCTCCTTCTCTTCTGCTGAGACCCTCCAGCTAGATGAGCAAAAAAGCCCATCTAGCAACATAAATAAAATGCAGGGCTGGTAGGACAGGGAGGAGAAGAGTTTGGCAGCCTATTCCCGTTATGATAGGATCGTACTTTTATTAATACATTCTCTGGTACAGAACAAGTAAAAAACCTCTTTAATGATCTGTCTTACTTAGCACAAGATCTTACATAAAGGGTTGCAATTCTAAAACCTTATAATAAAATATTGGAAACATGGGTTCATACACTGTGGTGACTAATAAAACTTTTACAGTGGTTTATCTTCAGTCTGCAGAATTGGAAATATACAAAGTTTATTAATTTATATTTGGGACACAGCAATCCTAACAGGACTAGTCTGACCCCACCTGTTTGCTTGATCCTTGCCCTTCATGGCTACTTATCAAAACCAGAGATGGGATATGTACTTGGGTCCATGAGGTTAACACCTCTGAGGGAGGCCCATCCTGAAGAGGGTGAACCTGGGCCCAGAAATGACCACCAACTTTAGACTGGTGGCTAATATCCTGTTCTTAGGCAAGGTGATTGAGTGCGTGGTGGTTGGGCAACTCCAGGCTCTCTTGGAGGAAAATGACCATCTAGACCCATTTCAGCCTGGTTTCAGGCCTGGAACTGAAAGTACCTTGGTCGCCCTGTATGACGGCCTGTGCAGGGATAGGGACAAGGGGAGTGCATCCCTGTTAGTTCTCCTGGACCTCCCAATGGTTTTCGATACCATCAACCATGGTATCCCCCTGGATAGACTGGCCAACTTAGAAGTTGGAGGCACTGCTTTGCGGTGGTTCCACTCCTGACTGATTCCAGAAGGTGGTGCTGGGGGATTGTGGCTCTGTGCAGCTTTGCCATAGAGTTCTGCAGGGTTCCATTTTATTCCCCATGCTCTTTAATATCTATATGAAACCGCTGAGAGAGGTCACTCAGGGGTTTGGGATGCAGTCATCAGTATGCTGATGACACCCAGCACCACCTCTTTTACATCTAATCCAGGTGAGGCAGTGGCAGTCCTTAACTGGTGCCTGGCCAATGTGATGGGCTGGATTAGGGCCAAAAAATGGAGGCCTAATCCAGACAAGATGGAGGTCCTGTTGGTAGGCAGTTCAGCCTTCAGGGTAAGTGATTTTAGCTCTGTTCTGGACTGGGTTGCACTTCCCCTAAAGGACAGGGTGCACAGTTTGGAAAACCTCAACTCAAAGCTCTCCCCAGAGTCTCAGGTGGTAGCAGTGGCGAGGAGCACTTTCCTCCAGCTTTGGCTAATTTATCAACTGCGCCCTCACCTGGATGACCAGTGCCTAGCAATGGTGACCCATGCTCTGGTAACTTGCTGTTTGGACTAGTTTAACACATTCTATGTGGGGCTGCCCTTGAATACAGTTCTCCATTAGGATTGCACTGTTAGTCTTTAAGGCAGCATAAAGCACTTTTTGTTGTATTTTGTTAATTTCTAGGAATGTAGAACTGCAGTTTTCCCTAAACAGACTAATTGTATCCATGAAAACTTACACTGAACTAATTATTTCATCCTTTATAGTAAAAGAGTTTTTTAAATGTTTCTGCTGAAGTATTACTTGCTCAAGATTAGCCAGTGAATTTTGGAGTCAAGTAGGGATATGAACTGTGAGCTTAAGTGGACTCCGGGGGATGGTGGAGGACAGGAAGGCCTGGACATGACTTTGTGACTAACAACAAGGGATTTGAACACTGTTGCAACATGCAGTAGTAAGGAGTATATTGTACTCATCATGCTTTGCCTCTACTCATTTTGTACTACTGGTACCACTAATGAAATATTTTCCACATTTGAGAACAGCAATAATTTCAATAGGAAATAAATGCTAATTGCAACTATTACATAGCAGTATAAAACTGGTAAAACTAGCCTTGTAGCTGTAACTCAGCAGCTCCAATATTCATGAAAATAGTATGCCTGATACATTTAGAAAACAACTTTGCAAATGAGCTGCAGATGCAACTCATGATATTGAATTTCATTTAATTCACTATTAATTATGCCCATTCAGACTCTGAGAGTTATGCTAGTTCCTATATTCTTTAAAGGATACCATACTGGAAAATATAAATTTTGATCTTTAGTAACGTCTATTTCTATCTTCTTTTTCAGAATACATGTGTGTAATGAACAAAAGTGTTCATTTTTACAATGAGATTTCCTGCAAGTAACTCAAGAGGCTTGAGGCCTTTTTGTAGTTTTTCCACAGGAGGGCACAATTTGGCTCTTTCATATTTAGCTTGAACATTCTCCACTAAAAAAGTTTTGTGACTACATAAGGCAAACGATAAACTGTTTGTTTCAGAAAACACTTTTAGCTTGTAAGCTCACAAAAGTTTATACATTTAGCTAAATGTTTTATTTCACAGTCTTCAAATTATGCTTTAAGTTTTGATATCTGTATCCTAAGACATAGTTAGGGTTATTTAGGATGGTATCAGGTCTCCTAACAAATGATCAATATATTTTTGGAGCACAAAAATCTACTAAACTATGAATACAGTTTATACATAAGTTCCCAGATGAATTTAATATATGATTCTGAAGCTTCTTTACAAGATGCTCTAAACTACCAGCAGTTATAATTTTATTTCCCCATATTTTTCTCAAAACACACTATATACAGAAATTGGATCCAAAATAATTTTGCATACATTTTATACAAGAAAAGTATTTTGAAGCATTATTTTAACTTGCCAGAATAACATAAGAAAAGTTACGTTGGATCAGACCAAGAGTCTTGTCCAACACTCTTACAAAGTGGCCAACCAACCACCCATAGGAAGCCCATAAGCAGCATATGAGTTCCATACCACTCTCCCACTCATGTTCCCCAGGAACTGCTGTATCTAATACTGGCAGAAGCATATAGTCATTGATAGCCTTATCCTCCATAACTTTGTCCAATCCCCACCCACCCTTTAAAGCTGTTGAAAGTGGTGGGTATATCTTTATCCGGTAAAAGTGGATTCCTCAGCTTATTTATGAGCTGTGTGAAGAAGAATTTCCTTTTATCAGTTCTGAATCTCACCAGTCAGCTTCATGTGATTACCCAAGACCTATTATTGTAAGGGAAGAAGAAAAATGTCTTCCTATCTATTTTGTCATACATAATTCTGTAACTGCTATCATGCCATAAACATGTAACAAGCATGACACATTCAATAATATTTTTAGTCTAAAAGTTTTAAGTGATGGAGAAATAATGGTCTTGCTAAACTTTTATTGGCAAATGAACTGTTTATAGGTAGTGTCCATGGTGTGATATCTCTGACTTGCGGACTGTAGCAACACTATGAAAACAACTCATTTCATCTTCTTGAAAAATGTATAATTTAAATTAACCACTAGGTCATCCTAAATTTCTTCTCTTCTAACAGTACAATGGTTAGGATAAATGCAACTAACAGAGCTTGGCCTCAACCAAATGTATGTCATGAGAAGGCAAGACTCACAGAAGAATACAACATGTTAGAGAAAGTTGAAGGCAGAAGAAAAGGAAGACCAAATAAGAGATGGATTGACTCCCTAAAGGAAACCACAGCATTAAATACAGAATGGCTATGCAAGGATGTCACGGAAAGGGTTTTTTGGAAGACTTTCATTCATAGGATTGCCATAAGTAAGAGACAACTTGATGGCACATAACAACAATGTCCAACTGAAATAAATTGAAGAAGATAGTTTTAATACCCATTGCTTTTCAGCCCGATTTTTAATGTACTCAAAAGCAAATCAGTATGTCCAGTATTCACAGTCTGTACAGACTGTAGCCAGTCAATTGGACTGCAGTCTTTTAAACCAGTATATCTACATCTCGATACAAAAAGCAAACTAATTTAAAATATGCCCTCAGAACATTATGCATATACTTAAAAACTTATCTGCACAGTTAATTTACACAAAATATTCTATGTAAACATGCTGTATGGAATCACCAACTTCTGTCTTAGGCTTGCTCAGAACACTATGGAGAATTCATCCCAATATAAATATTGCATTTTAAAATGAGCACCCAGTTACATTTTGTGGGTGGATAGACTATAATATTTACAATCTTACAGATTCATCAAAATAATGTAACAGGATATTTAGCTGAATAATAGGGCCCAAAACACCAAATAAAATAGCAAGCGTTTCAGTAAACTTATATAAATCATCCTTAATTTCTATTCAGTGGTATTGCACACAATTTACCTGAAGTGAAAAAAGGTAAGCTTTCAAGGTCGTTATTGTCCCCTTCTCCAAAGAATGTTTTCACAACCCATCATTAGACTATTTAACAGGAAATTTGTCAACAGCCACATCAATTTTCCAGCGAAGCAGCCTTCACCTCACATCATGGATTTTCCCCCACAGAATATACCATTTTTTGTGGTGGGGGGGATGTCCATCTCGAAATCACCCAATGCAGAATTTTCAACACCAGGATCTGCAAATGCAACTGTTATGTGGAGTATCGCCTTTCAAAAATACACATAAAAGCATCAACGTGGCTTAAAATTGTAAAAGAAAAAGAAGTGCAAGCAGGCGCAGACTTTCCATGGACCTGCTTTTTTTTCCTCCTCCAATTTCTCTCTTGGATGTTCTATCTTCAATCCTTTCATAGGGCGTCGGTAATTAATAATAAAAACCAACCAACAAACAAAAACAAACACAACCAGAATTATTTTAACGGAGAAAAAAGAGACACATTTTAAACAAAATTATTCGGTCGTGTTTCTCATCTTGATAGCTTGCCGAGTTCCTTTTCTCCACAATGCCAGGCCTTATCTACAAACTGCAGCTTTTCTTTCTTATGCACATCAGAAAGATAGGAAACAAAAAAGAAAGAGAAACCGGGAAAGGAGAACTGGAGACAAGAGTCGCACCAAGACACAACACAGACTGGTCATCAGCTGTCGCTACGACGAAGCGTTCTGAAGAGCCGCACCAGCTGCTCTCCGAGCGTGTGTTTCTCGGCAGCGAAGAAAGGGAATGAACGAAGAGGACTACTGCAACAGCCGAAAGTAGAGAGAAGGGGGAGGTTGTTGGTGTTTGGCGCCGGTGGAGGGAGTCATTCCTACAGCTGCACTTCCGGTCGGCATTTTGTTCTGAGACGGAGCGAGAGCGGCACTCACATTCACGCAGGCTCCTATTTTTCCTCCCTCCCCCTTTCCTCCCTCCCCGGTACCGACTCACCGTAGCCCAAGCGATCCCCTCCCTGCCCCGCCCCAGCCGCGCACACAGAGGGAGAGGAGGCGGGGGTGGCGGTGGTGACGGCGGCGGAAGAGAAGGAACAAGCCGCGGTAGAGGAGATTCCCCCCTCCCCTCCCTTGCTCTCGCTCTTCTTCCCCCTCCCTTCCCGGGGTTGGTCGGTCGGTCGGTGCGTGAGGTGTTTATCGAATCTGGTTCGGCCCGGCCTGTGTGGATGTTGGTGTGAATTAGGCTTGGTGGGAGGACGACGGCAAGGAGGAGAAGGAGGAAAAAGAAGAAGAGGAGGAGGAGGAGGAAGGCGACGGAGACGACGACGACTTAAGGGATTCGCTTCGGCCGCTCTCCCCCCCTCCCCGGCTCTACATGTTCGCTGCACTGAGGAGGAGACGGAAGAGGAGCCAGCCCCCCTCGCGGCCCGGATTATTGTTGTTATATTATCTCCCCTCCTCCCGCTCCGCGGCGGCCCAGCGGCGGATCCTCTGAGGAGGGAGGGGGGCGGATTTTTTCTCCTTCCCCCTCTCGTTTGGCTTTCGGCTGGATTGAGACGGCGTTTTGCTCAGGTATATCCCCACCCCGCTCTTCCCCCTCTTTGGGGTTCTTCTCTGTGGAAGGGAAGCAGCGAGTTGGGCCTCCTCTCAGGCCAGGCGGCCCAGTCGGGAAGCGGAGCTGGGATTAGCCTTTTCGGCCCGTGTGGGAAAGAAAGGAGGGGGGAGAAAAAGAGAGAAATAATGAGTGGCAGCCGGGGGTGTTTGCTTCACGTTTCTCTCCGTCGCCTCCTCTTGGGGCTTTCTGGATGAAGCAGCCGAGCTGTTGGAGAAGCGCAGGCCCGGAGGAGGGCGCAGGCCCAGCGGCCAGCGCTTTCACTCAAGCTCGGGGATTAGAGAGGCGAAGTGCTTCTCTGTGACAGGCCTCGGCGCCCGAGAGCAAGAGTGGGAGGAGGAAACAATACAGTTAAACAGCGATTGGGCATCGAACCTGTGCCATATTTACAACTTCGCCGGGTTGGGGAGGGAGAGGAAGAAAATGTCCCAGCCAAATCAGGCAGTGAGAGAGGGAGGGGTAAAGGAAATGGACACTCGCACGCACTCCATGTGTATAATCAGCAACAACTGTATTTTTATTTCTCTTTGCACAATCTCGACGTCTGCATACTTAATAGATACATATTTGAATAGTTGGAAAGATGATAAATATCTCTGGTTTTGTAAATCTCTTTATTTCATTGACAGATGAAACTACACCTCATTGCATAATTGACAGAGTAGGAACACCTGCACAGTACACATAACAAAACATACATGGTCTGCAGCACACCACCCAGTTACTGTGTACAAAAAGATACATGGTAAATGATTATAAAGGAGAAAAAATCTCGTTTATTCTTTGTAACAATGCCTAAACAGAGCAGTTCATCAATGCACTTGTTTGACACTTTAAGGGCCAAAGGTTAATCTTGAAACTTTTCACAAATTGTAACTAAAGGGACAATTTTAAGCATATTTACATGGAAACATGGAAGTAAGACCTATTGAAACCTGTAGTATCTAGTTGTGAGTTAACATGGTTAAGATTGGACTGAAAAATGGTTCAATAGCCAAAATTTCCTATCCCATAATTTCCCGTAAAGGTAGATCAGTTTCAGATCTAATGAATATTATTCATGTCCATACTGTTTAACTGGGTGACCTCTCAGTCAGCTATCTGAAAGTTCATTAATAATCTTTGAGCATTATTACAAGATAGCAAATATAATATTTCTTGGAAAAACTTTGGCATATTTTAGATCCTGAACATAGGAACATAACCTGTAAATTATTTCCATATGCAGTCCTATACCTGTTTACCCAAGAATAATTCCCATTGAAGCAGATATAGAAGATTTCACTGTTTATATGCCAAATATTTTTGCATAGTTATATAAAAAATTTTATGAACTGCTCTGGTAACTATTTTTATATAATTATTTGCCAGATAAAGACTTCCAACAGTGGTTAGATCCTAGCAACATATCAGTGTCCAGCTTTCATGATACTGCTGTAGATGTTTTAATTGTTTGAAAAGCTAGCTTCTGTTTAGTATTTCTCATCAGTAAAGTAATTTTTGTTGTTTAGCAAGTACTATTGTGCTTTTATGGCCTGATACATGTTTAAAAGGGTGAAGTTAATACAGCTGTCACGTAGGAGGCGTGTTTTTAATGCTGTAAATCCATGTAGTAGTCAGTAGTGTGTCGGTGATTTGTATTGGTCAGGCAGCAGTTTGAATTTTAAAAAGCCTGAAGATCCTGCTGAGCCCCAAACCCGGCCTCCCTCCCTCCCACCCACTAATCTGCCATTCCTGTCTTTGTGCTGCCTGGGCCTGTTAGACACTGTTTGCAACAGGGCCTCAGGCCTATATACATGGGAGAGGAACCATTTTCAGTTTGAAAAAGCAGCTTTTATTTCTGAACTTTATTAATTACAGAGCAAGCCAAGAGTTGTTTCTAATTGTGTGTGACTGTGTTTTTCTTTTCTTTTAAGTTGTGGTGTGTATGCAGGCCAAGCTTATGTCTAGTTTACAGACAAGAAAGGACTGTATGGAAAATAGTTGTATTAGAGCATTTCTCATAAGAGAGCAACAGTAAATGTGATAATTCTTTTGTTGTTTAAGTTACCCATGTGTGGGTTTGTTTGAATTGCAATGAAATTCATATTCACATCTGGTAGATCTTTGGCAAGTTCTTTATTTTAGTTGCAGATTTGATTATTAATGCATTTCCTATACATGCTTCTTGTCATGCTCTTCTATTTTAAGGCTTCATACATTTTGAAGTATTGCATGTCATATACTGTATTTGAAAATTCAACATCTTAAATCTGAAGTTTTTTCTCTTAAGTTTATTTTAAAGGTATACCTATGCTCTGGGCTTCGACAATGCCATTTGATGTCTTAAATGCATTTTTATGAAAGATTATAAAGCATTAAAGTTGTTGGAGAACTTTAAAGTAATATCTGGAAATGCTAAATAATTATTGGTTAACTATGTATGATTAATATTTCTTTGCTGAGGAACATTTTTGATTGCTTTCTAAGGATTTACAGATGATGCATAGTTTGGGGGGGTTGCTGTTTAACAGTATTTCTTAAGAAATCATGCAAGGGAGAAAGTATTAATAAAGAGCATGTTTAGTGTCTCAGTTCCAGTTAATCTTAAATTGAAACTGATTCAGTCTCATAAAAGTTAATAGAAATAAGATGGTTGAAAGGCTGCATTGTGGTTAGGCTTTTACTTGTATTAGCTTTACATATATTTGAAAGGAAAGTGTTTTTAATCAAGTTTCTATATGCTTGCTGGAATAGTGTACATGTTTGTGTAAATAGCGGATGTAGAAATACATTTTAAATACTTAAATGGTTTGCAGTACAAAATTATGTAGAACCTATTTAAATTATTTAAAATAATTGTATTTTAGGTGTCTCCTGAGTGCAGTATATATACCATTTTTAATTTTCTTAATAAAAGAATTCACAAATTAGTTTAGACTTTTATACTGTATTCTAACATTTGTGCTACTTCCACATGCCCAAACATTGTTGTACCCTATGTATCTTGGTAAAATGGCATATATTCTAACTGCATGGATTAAGGGTGGAATCAATGCCTTCTGTGCAATCAATCTAGGTCAAGGACAATGTCCCTTTCTCCTATCTGGTGCCTAGGACAATGCCCCTCTAATCCTGAATGAGCACACAAGATGTGTCCATTAGCATCTTGTGTGCCCTGTAAATATGAGAGGAGTAGTTATTGCTGAATAGGTTAAAGAATTTACAGTGAATAGGAAATACAAATTAACTAAGCTACATAAGTGTATTTAGAGTTAATTTAATGAAAGTAGTGCTAAACTATGTTATGCAGAAGTCTGGTTGTTTATAGGTATTTTTTAATTTGTCACATAGATCCCAGAAAATAAATGAAATTAGTGCAAGTGATCATTTTTCACTTCAGTAAGACAAATTAATTGTAAATTATTATTCCTTGAGAAGACTGGATTTAAGTTTGCAACTTGATGATTCTTTTTAGGCTGTAGTCCTAAGCACAGATTCTTAGAAGTACTTTTGATTGGAATCTGTGTAACTTATTTTCATGTGTTCAAGTCAAGACTGGCGATTTCCAGTGTATAGTGATTATACATGTAGAAGCTGTGGACATGGATGTATTTCTTCAACCTTCCAGAAGCCTCATACTTAAAACTAATATTGACAACTAAATGTTGCTGATATGACTTAAATGTTACAGGAGTTTAGGAATAATTTTCTAAGTCAGATATGATAATTTTTCATCATTCCCTTTCTGTTTCAGTCTGACTTGGAATTTTGATTTCTTCAGGCATGGTACTACTAAAATATAACACATTTGACCAGTCTTGGAAATGACTCCAAAATTTAATAGTATGCAGTAAAAAAGTTAAAATTAGCTTCTTTGTCAGTCTAGTCCTATGTTAAGCATTTATTGCTCAGCGATAGCATGAAAAGCAAAAGGAAGATGTTGTTCCAGTTTACAAGTCCTACCTCCTAGAACTAACAATTTTATTCCAATACTTATTTTAAACAAGGGACTATATCTTTACAAATCCAGCCTGATTTCCAGGGTTGAACTGGGTTATCTTGAAAATCCCATGCATTAGTTATTATAAGAGTAGTTTATTGCAGAGAATACTAGGTTTCTCATATATCCCAAGTGAAGCTTAAGGCTGTTTATCTGAGAATATGCTAAAGAATTTAAGTTAGCATTTGTAGATTGCAGTGCAAATTAGGCTTGTGAAGTGTTGTTGAAAGAGTATGTACCTTCTCTTGGCCTTAATGGGCCTTCACTCTTTCTTGGGATTCAGGATGGAATATTACCCACACATCCAGCTTTCCCATTCTGCATTTATCACAGAGCTTGGAATCACTTGCTTTTCCACTGTTAAAGAGTCAATAAAATGCTGGACTAGGGCAGATGCAGACACTGTTCTATCATGCTAGGGTAGTATGACATTCGTGCCTTCTGCAGGGCAACTTACTCCAGAGTAGTGAAAAACTACAACTGAAATAAATATTTTCTAGAATTTTCTTCAGTTTTGAGCATGGAATGTGTGTGACTTTGAGTTGTAGGCTAGCATTTTGTAAGTAGGGTTTGACCACCTAGAATGAGTACCAGTTTCCTCTGAGTGCTTATCTGAACTGTGTGTACAACTGGCCAAGTGCTGCTGTTGTCTGTGCACACAACTCTCTCCATTCCCTGTTGCATTAACAGATGTTTTCCCTTTAAAACAGAAAAAATGCTTTCAACTTTATGAAAGTTGAAGTCAGGAAGGGGCTTCCTGGGCCATCTAGTCTGACCCCCAGCTCCAGCCAGCTCTGCTCATGTAATCCCACTTCAGGTGGTAGCATCTTGCCTAAGCATCTGCCTAAGAAATGTGCAGTATTTTTCTTCTTTCTCTTTGTCTGGTCTAGTCCCAATTTAAAAAAAAACCCATAGGCTAATATCCACCTCTAAGAGACATACTGTATTACTTGGCACAGTTTTTTCCTGCCAGGAAGCATAACAGTTATCTTGGAAGTGGCTCTACTTTGTTTTCTGTACAACTACCAGTGAGAGAGGGAACATGAATGCCCCACCAAAATTTCTCTGTGCTTTAGGGCCTTAAGAAAAGGCACAGTATGACTGACATTACCTTTTTAAGAAGAAAAGCAAAATTAGGAACTGTCAAGTACAATATAGCAAAGACAAAAATGCTATAAACCTCCTCAGGGCAAGCAGTTCTGCATGATAAATTGAAATGCAACACCTTCTGCAATAAGATGCATCTGTTCTGAATGTACCAGGTGAAGAAAAAACTTTTCTAAGTAACAAATAAGTGGTACTGGATTGGTGCATGCTTCTTTTCACTGAGACATGCATCAGTTATGAAAACTTGTTTACAGAGTAAAACCTTTGGAAATGCTACTGTGTGATGGTGCTTCTGTGAGTGTTAAGTGAACAACTTTTATTGTGGGCAAGGTTGATAACAATTTTCACTTAGGAGTTGAACCTTTATAAAGATTTAAGTGCAGTTTAGCTTTTCCTGTTTAGTGCCAGTCCAGCTGTTAAGGTTTGTATTCTACCAAGAATTGACAATAGGTTTAGTTTACTAAGTTGTTTCTATTATTGTGAACTTATATCAACTTTCCCCAACTTGATACATGTTTTAGACTACAGGATGCATCAACACTAGCTAGTATGCCCACTGGTAAGGTATGCTTAGTTTGACATTTCTGTGGAGTGTGAATGTTGGGAAAGATTGTTATCTACCCTAATGTTTCTGGTAAAACTTTTGTGAAATACTGAATAACCTGTACTAATTTTAAAAAAATGTTTAGAGAGCTCTGAAGACTTACACTGGATTTTTCTGTATATGACTTCTGAGAATTTCTGTACAATACCTATTTCAGTTTCTGGGACATGCAAAAAGCTGCCTGTGTGTTGCAATTTGCAAGAATCGTGAACTTTAGTTGCATAGGAAAACTGCAATACACAAAACTGCTTGGGCATATGCATGGGATGCTGCTATCATGTTTATGTGCACTAATACCTTCTCCTGAATTCCTGCTGGTTATATATTCAGCTTTGCTGAGACAAGGCTCACTGATAATATAACTTAGAAGGGGACCAATATATTTGGTCACGAGAGGTCGTTAAGGCCCCATCGGTGAGGGTGTTCAAAGATAGGCTGAACATGCACATGGTGGGCATGTCGTGAGCAGAGGTGGCTGGAACTGGAGGTCAGACTAGATGGCCTGTGAGGCCCCTTCTGACTTGCTCTATTTCTATGTTAGCTTTGACCAAATATCATTTGTTGCTTGGAACTTACAGAAAGTGATATTCATTTAATATCTTCCCCAATTAGAGTGATATCTGTCAGCAGAGTGTATCTCTTCTCCTTCTGTACCCCCAAATCTCCCCAGAGAGTTTGGATACTCTCCATAGCATATCTTTTTGGCTGGGAAGAAACTCATCTGGATTGGAGCAGAGAAGAAATTTGCTTTTTGTTTGTTTCAGTCATGCAGTGTTTGATATCGCTGTGACTTTTTCTATATGAATAGACTGGATGTTTGAACAAAAGTTAATCACATCCAGTTGATCTACCTCAAATTAGACAGCAAACTAGCTAGATTAATTTTAGTTCAGTCCTTAGTTCAGTCCTTATCTGTGAGAAACAGTCTGTAGCTGAGGTCAAAGCAAATGCAGGAAAACCGTCTCAGAACACTTCATTTTACTTCTTTCTTCTCCTTCTGTGGCTTTTTAAAGGAAAAAAGTTCTCTTCTTCTCTGATTAGAGCATACAGAAAGCATAAATCTTTTTAACACTTGCAAAATAACTACTTAGCTACTCATTGAAGGTGCAATCCTGTGCCCATCTAGCTTGGAGTAAGCCTCACTGAACTCAGTGGGATTTACTTTGAGTGGATGTATGTCGTATTGTCCTGTGAACTGCTTATTTGGAACCAAATACCAGATTTTGGAGGTTTAATTTTGGTTCTGATTCAAGGGAATTGAAATGTTTTTAGTTTAAATGTTTTAGTTCTGGGTTCAGTTTATTGTCAGGGTTAGACTTTATTTGGATCTAACATACTATGGTCATTTATGGAGCAGCAGCCATGTGACGTTTTGATTTGCTTTTAAAGTAGCATCTCTTTAATTACTGTAATATAAGAAGAATTTTTAGAGAATTCTTTGGTCGTATGCATGTTTACTCTGAGCTAAACTTTAATTCTGTGAAACTTTTAAGTACATTTGTATAGAACCATGGCCAGTTTCTGGGATGCAGAGCATGTACAAACAGCATTGCTAATCTACTGCCTTAATATTTTTCAACAGCCAGCACTTCTAGTACAGTGCTTTCAGTCTTCAAAGAAGTTAGAATAAGTTTGAAGCCTTTCTGCTGCTCCCTGTCCATAAGTTGTGTGATGCTCATATGAAGTTGTCTTTACACTGCATCAGCCTATTGCTTCCTTTAGCTCTATATTGCCTTCTTTTGCAGTGACTTTCCAGAGTTCAGACACAGGTCTTTGGTATTACCTGATCCTTTTAGCTGAACATATTAGGAATTAAATGTATTCCATTTGTGCTGCAACTGAACTGTGGCCTCTTCCAAACCAAATGTGCTGCGGTATAAATGAGGCAGTTGGTGTGGTGCACTTATACTATATCCACACACAGTGCTAAGCAGTGCTGCAGGGTTACTGTGTTTCATGTGTGGCTTATGTCCTGGGTTCCAACATTCACATGTTTTCTATATATGCATGGTTTTTCCATGCTTCTCCATCTTTCCTTCAAATGGTGTGATCCCATCAGGTCCTCAGTTTGAAAATCACTCCTGCCTGCATCACCTGCCTCTTCCTCATTGGTCCACACTCATCTGGGCATGGCTTCAGCTAGGCTCCCTCCCTCTCTTCTTCTCTCTCTGCTGTTCTGTGAAGTGACTGCTGGCTGCAAGGAATATGTTTGTCCTGCAGCTGTGGCCAATGAGTAGGGGAAAGTGGAGCTTGCTGAGAGTCTGCAGGAATGCCAGGGATAAGAGAGGGGCATCAGGGAGCGGTGGGAGACTTGGGCTTCCCAGAATGATTGCCCTGATGGTGATGTCCACACACTGCATGCATGCTTCTCAAGAGCAGAGTGCTGGTTCTCCAAATAAATATACATCCATTTCAAAGTGCTGCTCTAGCAAAGTGCAGCAACCAGACAGGAGTGCCAAACATGGCTGCCTCCTGTTTGCTGCTGCTGGATGATGCAGTATGATGCCTTTCCAGCACCAAGATTCCAAAGCTGTGGTGGGCCATTGGGAAGGCAGCATGCAAACAGAGGAAAAAAGCATAATGAAGGAGCCAGAGCGCAACTGCAGCTGCCTCAGCACCTGCTAGGCAGAACAGGCCTGCAAAAAATGAAGGTTGGAGTGTCTGCTGCAGCCATGACCATTCTTGCCACCAAACTCACTGGTGGAAATGTGGAAGCCACATGGAAACGTTGTAACTGGGGTCACTCGTGGAAATCTTGCAACAAACCAATGTTTCCCTGTGTGATTTCATGGAAACCAAATGTGCCATGCTTCACCATGGATGCTTTCACACATAACAAGCCATGCCTGTGTGGCTTCCAGCATGAGTTGTAATTATGTGTAAATTCAGCCACTCTATGTCCATGAGTTTTGTAACAAACATGCAGGATGGATTAATATTGACAGTCATGCTTACCAGTGAGTTTATGTCTGAGACAAGATTTGAACTTCATGTGTTTGTGTGTGTTCATGATTCAAATTGATATGTTTAGAAGTGCATGTAATATAAGACATGATAAAAAGGGAAAAGAAAATACAGACCATGAAGACAAAGAACAAGGGCAATATTATATTGATACAATATTATATAAACAACCACAACATATGTCTTTTAAACTTGACGCTTCAGTCATAAGGTTGAGATGCTTCTGTTACTAATGTGTGTATCTGTTCAGCGTTGCTGCTTTGGGTCTGTACACTTGAGATTCACACTCTTAATAGGAAAGCTCTGGACAAATGGTTAGGGCTCTGTTGATGTGTCTTGGATTTGTACTTAGTAGTGATCCTAGCTTGTTTCTTTTGCAGTTACTTCAGTCTACATTTGACTCATATCAAACAATGGGATGGTGCAGCTGCACTGTCTTATGACTCTGGCACAGCAATGTGTTTTGTAAAATTACAGTTGTGCAAGTCTCTCACCTCCCTGTATCTATTTGTGTATTATACAACAATCCAAAGGACTGGGTGGTTAATCAAAATGAATTGTTAATCATGATGATTCTGGGGTCAGAGTCAGTGTGTTGGGCAACACTGGGAAGAGGACTGTTGCCCTTATGTCCTGTTTGTGCTTCCCAGGGGTATCTGGTTGATCACTATGGGAAACAGGACAAGATTAGATAGTCTTTGCTCTGATTGAGCAGGAACGCAGTAGGATTCCAGTGTAAAATAACTTGAAAATAAGCCCCACTGAAGTTGTTTCTAAGTAAATCTGGTTTAGAATGTTGAATATAGTTCACTTCAAGCAAAAAGCTGAGCAGGTTTGCTGCTAGGCCTATAAAAGAGCCATCAAGTGAATTTAATGTAACAGATGAGACCAGGCTAGATATAGGATAAAATGGTGATGTGATGCCATTTGAGTGTGTGAGTTAACTGCTGTGTTGAAGACAGATGAGCTTCCTGGAAGTATTTTGCATTTTTGTTTCACTATTCATTCTTCCCAAAGTACTTAAAATACCCCTGCTACTTTGTTTTTTAAAGACAATGATATGCAAGCCACTGTATTGGCTCAGGATTACTGAAGTTCTGAACAGAAAGCTTTGACTTCTATTTGTTTAATAATATTTCTTCTTTAAGTAAAGTCGTCTTAGGGTGATCTAAAAGAAAATACTATGAAATAATGGAACTTTCAGATTTGTAAGGCCCATTTAAAAACAGGGAGGAAGCAGGCACAGCTGCAAAAGCAAAGGATTCAGTAAAGATGTGCCACTCTAGAAAAGGTCTTATCTTATGTTGCCACTGATCAGATAGCTGTCATCCACAAGCACATAAGCAGGCCCTCCTTGGCCAATTTGAAGGTATGGACAGGACCATAGAGGTGCAGGCATTTCTTCAAATTACCTGGCTCAAAGCCATTTGGAGCTTTAAAAGGGAGCACCAGAACTTTTCATAGAGTCTGGGTATTAATTTGATCTGTAAATCTAATTCTAAAGCTATAGGATATTGCTATATTTATATTCTTGTGATTTCATATTTTAGGGGTAATTTCTAACTTTCCTTTGTTTTTCCCACGGTAAAAAAGTGGACTGATTCAAACATTATATGACGCTGTAGTTCAGTGTTATGAGACTGAGGAAAGCATTTCCTCCCAGGATTTCATACTGCACTCTCAGCCCCGTCTCCTTTTCTGTTAGCATGGTTGTGAGAAGGAGTTCAGAAAGTTTCGGTTCCAGTTTAGATTAACTAGAGCTTGCTGTGATGCATGAATCCAGACAAACTATTGGTCATTTTTATAACATCAATAGAAAAAAGCCACCCTTGAATGAAAGTTTATGAAGCTGGCTTATCTTCACTAACATTGTTAAGAATGGTCACAATGTATGGTCTGAATACCATGCTAAGCTGTGAATGCAAGTGGAAGGATTTGTTTCTTCTTCATGCCAAAGGAGAAAAGAGAATGTGTAAGCTTAAGCAGAGGGTAGGCGCATTCTAACAATGCTAGACCATGGTTTAGCACTGTATCCAAACATAGTCACAATCTTCACAGGTATACATGTAAAGCTAGAACACTGCAAATGGGTGTAATTATGCTAATGTTGTCCTAAAATATATGCTGTGACCTTTATGGAACTTTGAAATGAATTTGGCATCCATTCTGAAACCATTTGACTTACAGACTTCTCTTTACATAGCAAGCACATATATTATTTTTGGAGAATAAAACATGCTTCTTAAATAACCCACCTGTTAAGCTTTGAATGCTGCAGAAAAGGGATATAGATGAAAAATTATCATTGCCAGAATCAAGCAGGAGCATTTGCTGGACTGTAGGTGAACAAAAGTAGCCCTTCCAGTCAAGAAAAAGATGTCTTACATCTAATGAAGCCTTTAACTGATATATGTAAGTGGTACTTCTTTCCAAGATATCTTATATCTCTGATGATTCATAGTCATGCTTACTGTTGGTAATTTGGCCTTGGTTTTGGGTAAGATCAGGTTAGATGGTACAGACATGTATTTTGTAATAGTAAGCTCTTTCATGTCTTTAATTACAGGACACCACCTGTTTCGGTTTTGTGGGGTCAGTTTCAGTTGTCATAGTCTGAAGATGTGGATGAAGCACTCTGAGAGGTTCAAATATACACCTATATTGTTTGGCCTCTTTGGGCCTCTTAGATCAAACTAAAAGGAAATGATCAGATTGCCCGCAGGAGTTCATTGGTCTAGGTGGTTATTAATGCCTTGAAGGACATAAGAAACTTTTCTGGTTCTGTTGAGGTTAACAACTATAGCCAGGTCACACATCCCTTTTTTGGGCTAGGTGCATGAAAGCATGATGGTTGTCCAACTTTAGGTGCTTTTGGATGAAATCAATAACTCTGACCTGTTTAAATCCTGGTTTGGTGTGAGGGCTGACATTGAAGCAACCTTGGTCATGCTAACATCTTGACAGTTCAGAGGCACAGTCTGTAGATGATTTAAAGGTTTGAGAACTTGACTAAGTACTGATCAAGATGGGATTGCAGTCCCCTTGAAGGACATGCAAACTCTGCTTCAGCATAGTTTGGCTGTTCTCACAAGACAGACCACTCTACGTTACTTAACTCACAGTGAGCCTGAGCCTGTGGTGTGTGAAGGGTACATGCAGCCGATACTTTCAATATGTATCTCTTCCTCAAGGAAGTGTGCAAACCCAGCAAGCATGAGTTATGGGAAGATTCAACAATCCTTACCTAACAGGCTATTTTATGTGTTTAACCCTCCCATAACCCACACTTGCTGGATACCTATGTCTCATTAACACCCAAGTAGAAGTTGCAAATACAGTTTTGTGCCCATGAGCACCACAGCTCATCACATGTTAGATGTCCCATGAGGAGCTCCAGCATGCTGCCCAAATCTGGTAATTTGCTAGAGAGTGACGTAATGGTGGTTTGGATCACCTTTTACAGATTTTGCTGACTCGTTTTTAAGTTTCTTAATTTGTAATTTTATTACTGTAGTCTTTCCCAACCTGATGTGCTCCAGATATTCCTGATGACTAGCCATGCTGGCTAGGGCTTGATGCAGGGTTAAGTACAAAACATCTGGAGGGTACTATGCTGAGGAAGATTGCTCCATTGTATTTGTCTTTTAAAAATGTAATATACACTGTTACAGGGGTTCTCTTGTAGATATGAAAATGAAGTAGGAAAAGAGAACCACAAGAATGACGAAAAATAGTTTGAAAAAGTAAATTGTATATTTTCCTTGCATATATTTAGGCTATATTCTCTTAATTTTTCACTGATGGACATGGTAGGAGTGGCAAGATATAAACAGCACCCTTCTATTACATAATTTCTGCACCAGCTGAGTGAATCTTGGGGTGAGGTATTATACAACTTGGAAGAAATAGGACTCTAATTTATATTAACATTTTAAATGTGAGGAGTCTTAAAGCTTTATTCCTGCCAATTCAATGAAGTTGGTGAGGATTCCTTTATTTATTATGGGAGCAACTTTCTGAGAGAGTTGCCAAAGGTCACCTAATAGGTCCCTGGCATCGTAACTACTAGGGCTATACCACAATCTTCAAATTATATTCTTATGACATAATTGAGTTTCTGTACAATTGTGGGGGGTGCAAACAGTCTTCTTAGAAATAATTAAATGAAATGTGTAGTTCTTTACATACTAAAGAAATCTTTGCATTCGTTGTATGGTCTCACAAATATGTATCATTATTTTTAAAAACTTGCTGGATGAATCTTGGCAGATACCTTTCACAAATTTTATTTATTTATTTAAAACATTTCTGTGCCGCCCCCATCGCAACAAAGCCTCCGGGCGGCTCACAAAAAATACAAAAAAATACATAAACAATAACAATATAACAATTTAAAAGAAAAAAAAATTAAAACCCCCCGGTGCATTCTCAGCTAATTTAAAATCCTAATAAATACAATAATTTAGCAATTAAAATAAGTTTTAAATAAAAAGGTCTTAGCCTGGCACCGAAAAACAAATAATTTGTTCCTTCATTGAATGTAAATAATGCTTGAGGTGAATTCTTCCACAATTAAGCAGATTTTTTTTCAAGGTCATGTGTAAATGTTGCTCTGTCTTGTCTTGCAAAAATAGAAACATAGAAACAGAGCGAATCAGAAGGGGACTCCCAGGCCATCTAGTCTGACCCCTGGCTCCAGCTGGTTCTGGTCACGACATGCCCACCATGTGCATGTCCAGCCTATCTTTGAACACCCTCACTGATGGAGCCTCAATGACCTCTCATGGAAGCCCATTCCACACCCTTGGGATCCTGTCTGTCAGGACGTGCTTCCTGACATCTAAATGGAACCTTGGTTCCCTGAGCTTTGCAACATTGGAGTGCGTCCTGCCTTCCTCTGCAGGGAAGAACAGGTCTCTACCCATCTCCGTGTGACATCCCCTCACATACCTGTATGTTGCCAACATATCCCCTCTGAGTCTCCTCCAGGCTGAAGAGACCCAGTTCCCTCAGTCTTGCCTCATACCCCATCCCCTGCAAACCGGCCACCAACCTTGTGGCCCTACGCTGCACTGACTCTAACCTGGCTATATCCTTTCTGTAATGAGGGGCCCAAAACTGAGCACAATACTCCAGTTGTGGGCGCACCAGAGTCGTATAGAGTGGTAGTAATACCTCTCTTGATCTAGAAGCCACACTTCTGGCTATGCAACCAAGGGTGGTGTTCGCCCTCTTGACCACCCATCACACTGCTGTCTCATGTTTAGCCTGCAGTCAGCCAGTACCCCGAGGTCCCTTTCACAAGTGCTGCTCTCCAGCCACTTGTCACCTAACCTGTACTTATGACACCTATTCCTATGGCCCAAGTGCAAGACCTTGCACTTATCCACATTGAACGCCATCCTGTTGTCTCCTGCCCACTTCCATAATCTGCCCAGATCCTTTTGGATCTGGAGTACCTGCTCGTCAGTTGTGGCCACTGCTCCAGTTTTAATACCGTCTGCGAATTTGATCTGCAGACTGTTCACCCCTTCTTCCATGTCATTTACGAAAAGATTAAACAGTATCACCCCCAGGACAAAGCCCTGGGGGACCCCGCTTGTCACTGGCCGCCATCCCGATGATTCCCCACGAATCATTACCCTCTACTTTTGGTCAGTCAGCCATGCTCTAATCCACTGGACAGTGCTTTTGTGTATCCCGAAACGCCTCGGTTTCTCTATTGGGATATCATGGGGCACTTTGTCAAAGGCCTTGCTGAAATCCAGGTAAACCACATCCACTGCATCCTCTCCATCTAGCCATCTCAAAACCTTGTCATAGAATTCCACAAGGTTTGTCTGGCAGGATCTGTTTTTGCGGAAGCCGTGTTGTGTGGCTGTCAGCTTCCCTTCCCTATCTAGCATCACTAGATCGCTCTCTATTATGAGCCTTTCCATTGTTTTTCCTACAATGGACGTAACGCTAACCGGTCTGTAAACCATTAATATCAGCCCGGTAAGTGAGGCTAAGAGTTAGGCTGTGATTGTCTTCCTATTTCTGACTTTCATGTGCAAGTATGCTTGAGCTAGTCACTGTTTAGCACAATCCATGACATAATAGCATTGTTCAGATGATTAAATAACCCATGGGTACCAGATGATGAATTTATTGTCAGTGCATGCTTTCACTTGTTCCCAATTGCTCACAAGCTTTTGAAAACAACCCAGGAGCAACTTAGTTTGCATATTACACTGTGATTCCTAATTTGCTTAATTCAGGAATTGATGAAGAGGTGTGAAATGATAAGTGCCCTTCCTCCCATGTCCTCATCAATTAACAGTCTTAGAGTGTCTGAACCTGGAACTTAGTGTTAAGTGATTAAACAATTCAGAGTTAATTAATCTGAATTAACCTGTGGTTTGTTGGGCTAACTCTGGGTTGTTTAACCAATGAATAATAACAGTGTTTCTGGGTTTGCAAAACATGAAGCGATTTAGAAATGGACTGCTCCTAGGTTGTTAACTGAAATGCCATGAGCACAGGAGATAGAGCCCTTATCACTTTGCTCATGTCTAGCAATTCCTGGGTTAATTAGCACAGTGTGATATGCAAATCAGGGTTTTTCCAAGGTTTGGAAGATCCACCAGCTGTGAAGCCAAGTGCAGAATAGTGGTTTAGAAAGAACCTTGTCCATACACCTAGAATTAAGGAACACAGCAGAATATTTAGAAAGAATTTCTATATTATTGCCCAGCCTTCCCCCCCACATATGATTTCTAAAAAAAGTGTCATAACAGGTAGAAGGAGAGAAATGTAATTTTTTGAGATAATGACATGGAGAGAAATGTTTTAATTTTCTCTGTAAAATCATTAGCAGAGCTTCATTTCTTAATAAGAATATTGATCCACTCTATCCTTTAATGATAAATATTTAGGGATGCTCCAAGTCATGCTCAGTTTCTCAGCATGTGAGTAGAATTACTGTATCATAATGTGACAGAAAATATGCATCTTTTACAGTTTCAATTTTGTTCTATAAATCCTCTGTTTTGGGGCTTGATTTGGTTAGATGTGGCAGTCAATTAAGGTAGTTCTAATGTAAAACCCACATCTGAAAGAAACACTGTAGTTTTTTCCACCACTGCCATCAGTTGTGAGAAAAAGCTACAATTGCTTTTCCTTCAAGCTAGAGTTACTTCAATTCTACCTCACAAACAGGAATAGGTTAGGGATTTGTTTAAACTTTCAAACAGGAACAGATCCCTGTGTACCAGTTTTCCTCTGCCTCCTAGGATGATTTTGATGTTTCCGAGACTACTTTGCTGTACTTCCCATTATATTTCCTCAAGAATAAAATAGGAACTTAAAACTGCAATGTGACACTTGCTTTATTAATATAATCATGTTGGATGTATTAAATTTCAAGTCTAGTTTATTCAGACAATAATGAGAAATGTTTTGAACAAAGCAAGTTGTGCACAATACATGTTGCTGAAGCAACCTTTCCTAATCTGGTGCCCTCCAGATGTTTTGGACTACCATGCCCAGCATTTTGACCCTTGGCCATGCTGCCTGGGCTCATGGAAGCTGATGTTGGAAACATCTGTTCAGCACCAAGTAGGGAAAGACTGCACTAAATGAGCAAAAAGAATTTAGTTCTGTAAAAAAGCTGAAAAATACGATTCACTTTTCAGTTTTCCTCAAAATTTCTGTTACCACTCTCCTATCACAAAGCCATGTTTTTACTGTGTCATCAAAGTTTCTGGAAAATTTACCTCTTTGGCATTTTATAGAGAAAAAACCAGAATTGTACCTTACCACATTGAAGGAGCAGCGAAATGTATATAGAACCATGGGAGGGACCATGACTAGAGAGAGCTGTATGGATTGTGTTACTATGCTTGATTTTAAACTTCACTTGAAGTTACGTGTATTGTCATGGGTGAGTCTTCATATATATTACCCATTAGCAATAGGCAGAAGGTTCTCAGATGCTTGTACTCTTAGAAATTTAATAACTGAGCTCAAAACATGTCTTTTGTTGGCGGCTCTTAGCTGATTGTATAGCCCCTTACTAGACCAGACATACTTTTTTTTTTTTTTTTGCTTCTTCTAGTTTGAAAGTAAACAAAACTTCTAGTCTTGCTAGACTTTAAGGTGTAGCTTAATAATTCTAGACCAGTGAATCCCCAATAGATTCATGGATAGAATAGAATAAATTAGTCTTTAAAAATACATTACATTAGTATTTATATTTCCTGTGTGCTTTGCTTTTAATTGTTCTAAGACTGTGCATTCAGATTATGGATTTGGTCTTCTGTAGACTGCAATTTAGAATAGAGTGTCCATTTTGTATTTGTACTCTTTGTATACATATTATACAATTGCACACCGTTTGTTTTAACTTAAATAACTGCACATCAATTCATAAGGAAGGGAAGAGTGGAAGGACTTAGTTTTTCTTAATGCCTTTGTTGTGAGACCCTGCTGCATTATCAATGGCTGCATAATAAAGGTTGGGAGGGTGAAGAGTTGTAGATTTCCTCCGTTTATCTATAGTACTCCTATCCATTATTTAGGCTATTACCTCTATAATATGATGGGTTCCAGCCTTGTTTTTAAGCCTGGTATTAATTTGGTCCAAACAGATTAGCACTTCCTGGTCTTGAGAATTAAGCCAGCTAAGTTTGTCTTCCATCTCCCTTTTGTGTAGGTGGAAGCATCAGAGGTATACTGAGGTCTCTTCTTCTGGCAGAAGAGGGATACTGCTTCTGACTTTCTTCTTGCACCTTGTGATTTCCCTGATGGTGTTGAGCAAGTTTTATTCCTGCTGTCGTGGTTGTGTCCCTAGAACAGGCAGCATTTTGCTTTTCCCATAGAAATTTATGGCAGCCACCATAAATAAGCAAGCAAGCAAGAGTGAAAGAAGTTGTACCTTTATTACAGATTGAATCTGCTCCAAGTGTGGGGTAAAAAGTAGGTTTTTCTTTTATAGTTGTGTTGAAGCTAGGAATGTCATTTGTTCAGATTTCTATGAATCCTACTTGCAGATTCCACATTGGATCAGCTTTTTCCAAATCTCACAAATTTCCATGGGTTTTGTGACATTTATTTATTTATTTATTTATTTATTTATTTATTTATTTATTTTGGGAGCAGGGAGAATTTTCTCAAGTGTGAATTAGTGCAAGTGTACCCTTGCAAATAGGAATTGAATGTACATTGTTTTACATTTTATATGCATAGGCCTACTCTAGGTTATGCAGGAGTATAACAGAATTTTGGGAAAGTGGAGCCCAGTAGAGGAGACCAGCTCATCAAGGTTTCCACCATAGACATGTTTGGTCATGGTCAGACATTTTCTTCTGGATTCTTATATATTCTATAGGCTGGGGTTTATCAAGTGGTAAAACTTTCTCATTAACCACTTGCTGAGTTGCTTGTTTGTATTGACACTCCATTGCAAGTGGCACTGATTGAGCAAGGTTGTCTAGGGTTCTATTGCTAGAGATATTTTCAAAGGACAGGTTGTCTTCTGGTTTTTCTGTGTATGCTTTTCAGATTTTAAAACTGTGATTTCTTTTCCAAATGCTTAACTTGAAATATTTGTTGTTTCCTGAGTTACTTTACAATTTTGATTTCATATCAACATTTTGATAATATGTTCAAGCAGGCTTTTAAAAAGGCTATAATCATATCCACAAAGTTTTGGTTTTTATGTTGTGTTTGTGGGCAGGAGTGTTAGCTATTTTGATTTCAAAGTTTAAACTGAACAATGTTTTTCTATCTTTATTTTTTTGTTCTGCATGTGTTATGTTCCCTTCTACAGTATTTTAATCATTGTTGATAATAATGATTATTACAATAAGTATCGTAATACTTCCTGAGGTTTTACTTAGTTGCATTAATTTTTAAAGATTACTTATTAAAATGATAGATTTTGTACTTGTGTTGCCTTGTGTGTGGAAAGTAATTGCAGTTTGTAAGGATCTTTAATTGCTTAGAGTACGTAGCTGTTGCATTGAAAAGAAGCCCTTAGAAGGTAAGGATATGCTGCCTACTTGTTAACTGTGATTTTCTATGAGTGGAATTGTTTTTAGTTTATCAGACTACTTCGAGTAATATCCTAGTAATCAAATGTAGAACTAGCTGACTCACCAAACTTGCCATTCCACTTCAAAACAACTATTCCAAAATGGCTATAGTATATAATAGCTTTCTGGATCTCTGGGTTGTTTCAGCTTTGAGATATATTGAGAAAAAATGACTACATTCTTATGCACACTTCTGGGAGCAAGTGCCATTCAACTTGGTGGGACTTAAAAATTGCATCATGCATTTATGAATTGAATCATGCAGATGATTGGAGGTATATGAGCAGCACAATCTGAGATTATAAGAACACAAAATCATGATCTTGCATCCTTAAGAGATCTGGCAATGATTAAGTATTTTTCCAGCAGAAAGCCCTTTGGGCTATTGTTGGGACACAGGACTATAAGAGATGCATTACCCTTGATTGGCAGGCTTGCTGAGATTGTTAGCACTTGAGGGATGTCACCAAAACAGAGCACCACTTTTGGAAGCCCTTGGAGATGCTTGGAGACCAAGGGCACCCCACTTTGTGTTTTGTATGTGGTTTCTGTGTTAGCTTTCAGTAGTACTTGGGCTTTCCTAATTGCTATTTTTGGGGGGATGTTTTAATGATAGGTTTTATAAGATGCATGTTTGAGGGTAGTTTGGGAATGGCTGTTCAGATGATTACTTGCAAGGGAGATATGATGAGAAATTCCAAACTGGCTGTCACAGGAAAAGCCTGCTTTTTGATCTTCACTACTTTCAGGATAATATGTACTGAATAAAACCCTGGTGATTGCATAGGTAACCCTCCCAGCCTAAAAGACCTGCTTTTTAATATCAGATCAGTTGTTGGAGAAAGATCACTCATCCAGGATTTAATTATAGATGAAGATGCTGCCCTGGGAGGCATCATGGAATATTGCTGGGGAAAGTAAAGGAGCTCACTTCCCACCAAGTTATTCTGTGCTACAGCTGGTCAGGACTGTACAGTATGGAGTTAGAATTTGTATAGGTTTCTGACACTCCATCTCATTAAACAGATGTCCCTTCTACCAGCCTGTTAATTTTGAGTGCATGCTGCTATGTTTGGGTAGGTGGTGAGATACAGGGATTCTTTTGGTGTGCCATCAACTCTCCTGCTCTGCAATCTACTTTCCTGAGCTAACTGGATTAATCTTGGGTCTGACAGTTCTTGGGGGTTTGAACATTCATGCTGAGATTACTCTGTCAGGATTGGCTCCGGATTTCAAGTCATTCATATCCCAACTATATTTGGCTTTATACATAGAAAGGCACACTCTCAACTTGATAGTCTGTTCTGGTGGAGACTCAGTTATCATAGGCAGATCACGAAATATCTGGTTAGCTTTGGATCAGTATGGAACACCATAAGGATGAATGTTTAGGGATGGATCCTGATAGTTTTCTGAATATACTTGGGAAAATTCCTGCCTTGTTTGTTGGTGGTACTGTAAAAGCTTTGGCTGCTCTATGAAATATGGAAATAGTCCAGGTTAACAACATTCTTACTACTAAGCTACCTCTTCTTTCTGGTGGAGCCAAGTCAGTTCCCTGGTTTAAAGGGGAGCTGAGTGTAATGAAGCAGGAGGGGTATTAGCTGGAGCACCACAGGAGAAAAAAATGGGGGTGAACCCATGCATACATGGGTAGTAGGCCATTTAAAGGCCTATACCATGACACTGAGAACAGCAAATAAGACTTAATTTTCTACTGTCTTCATGTTTGTACAGCTGTGCTTTTCCATACGTTGTGATGCCACCATTGTAAGGAGCCTGATTATTCTATGAACAATCCCTCTCCCCTTTTTTTCATAGATAGATTCACTCAGATTCATCTTTACTTGGAGGTTAATGTTACACATTGGTCCAGTTGTTTCAGGTGTGGGGTTCAGCTTGTAGAGCTTAAGGTTATATATAGACACCTGGAGCAATGAGGGCTACAAGCTGTGTACCCTTGTCTGTCTTGGCTGATTAAATCTGTGTAGTTCAGTATTGTTGACACTGACTGCTGGGAGCTCTCCAGGGTTTTAAGCAAGGCACTTCCTAGTCCTATCTGGCAATGCCAGGGATTGCCAGGGATTGCACCTGGCACATCTTGCATGCAGAATATGTGTTCTAGCATTGAGGTCTGTCAACTGAAAAGCTTAAAAAAAGTCAAGAGGTGGTGGTCAGGCTGGAGAGAGCCATTTCTATAAGAAGAAAACTGAAAGTTGATAGGTAACTTTATGTTCATGAATGTGATAGAATCATTAATTCATTTTTAATTATTTAAGTTTAGGTGGAACATGCTTGTGATTAGATATATTGTAAATATCTTAAATATATTTAGAAATGTATTAATATATTTTAAATTATAACTGATTAGTAAGCTAAAAAAACCTCTTGTAAATCAAATTAAATGCATGTGATTGTTAAAATTATTTTAAAATCATTGATTGTGATCCACTCTGAATAGCCAAAAAGTTTGGTTGAAGCTACTAATAACTATAAAATTGCTCTATAGAGAAAATATATGCATGTAATGTCATGAAGTAAAATTAATGCAGTTTTTTCTGAGATACCCCATCAGTTTAGACACTACTCACTTGAACTGATAGTGGGGACTCTTTTAATTACCAAAAATATCAGGCTTCCCTTTGTGGAAGGAATTGAGATCTAGTAGAAGTTATCACTATATGAAAGGAGGAAGTGATTTTTGCCTTTTTGCTCCCTTGCCCCGCAACCCTCTAACCACATTATTTTGATGGGTTTGCCCACAACTAGGAGCAGTTTTTCAGGGACATGGAGGAAGAAGGAATTAGCAAAAAGAGTCTTCTTCCATACTCCAGCAAGTATATCACATGATATGAGTAGAGTTATGTTCATAGAAACTCTGGTTCCAAGCCATTGTTTTTCAAATGTATTTTAATACCAAAATGTTTATGAGGTGGAAATAAAGAGTTGTTTATTTCTGGACAAAATACTATATTGCTTTGATTTTATTGCTAAACCAGTCAATAACTTCAGAATCAATTTACATAATTCTAATTAAGTATATTGATAATTGTTATGACTCTGATAATATTAAATGGTTTAATTTGTGGTTGGTCCTACTTAAAGCGTGATATCTACTGAATGGTACTGGTTAATTACTTCATAATATATCAAATGGCTGAAACATTTTGGATCAAGATTACACATACCATTCTCCAAAAGATTCTGCTTTATTTATCTATATGGAAATACCACAACTTTTGTAAGGTATCCAGATATTCATACCTATTGTACCTTACGATGTAGGTATTTTGACATGTGTTCTTAGGCTATGAGTGGAGTTTTGTTATGTTCACAGAAGCTCTGGTTCCAAGCCACTGTTTCACTTTAAACATCTTTTACTACCATGTAATATATATTCTGTATAAACATCATAGTAAATAACAGTTCTTATCTTTGATTTATTCCTAGTTTGAAAAAAGTCAAAATTAAGTTTTTTGGGACATACTTTCAGTATTTATTTAAATTGGGAATTACAGCATTTTGAATTATATAGTCTTCAAGCCCTATTGAAGGTTATGGAAAGAATGAAGACCAGCAAATGCCATAAGTTTGGGAAGGTAGTGTTCAGCTTCAGCTGGTTCTTCTGGTGCAGTTGCATTTCCTTAGAAGATTCTGATCTCCCTGGATAAGTAATGCTAGGTAAAGTCAAAGGCAAAAGAAGAAAAGAAGACCAAATATGAGTTGCGTTCTCTCCATAAAGGAAGTTACGATGTTGAATTTATAAGAACTGAGCAGGGCTGTCAGGATTAGATGTTTTGGAGGGCTTTTATTCATAGGGATTTGCTATAAGTTGGAGACAACTTGATAGCACTTTGTCAGGAAGTGCTATTAGTTTCACTTGTTGTCTTCAGATGCTCAGATTACCTTAATCCCATTGTTGTTTTGCAGATCTATGAGCGCAGAATCAACCCCTTACCTCTTAAGTGCTAACTTTTCAGAAATTCAATGAATAGAAAATTGTTGGTAGTGGAATAGATCTGCATGAGAAGCTTAAGTGTGAGGAAGGAGGGGCAAGCAGTAAAAATGAAAGGGAAACATTTTGAACAGACTACTCCAGAAGCCTTTGGATCTTTTTGTGTATAGCCTGAGGTTTCTCATATTATTTTTTCTGTGAAGGAGAAAGCCTATAATGGCAGCAATCCATAAAAGAGGCCCTGTTTGGGAATATTTTAATGAAGTTCCTCTAGGTATGGGAAGGGCAGACGTGTATAAATTATGTAGAAAACCATGATTTAAAAATCTAGTCTTGCTGACTAGTGATTTAAATTGTAATTTAAATCAATATGCTTTAATTCAAATCCACCCTGCTAAGCAGTATTTCTCTCAGAGAAACAATTGTAAATGCTTGAAAATGTTACTGAGCTGTTGCAAAATATCTTGGATTCAAGATTCAAAGGTAGCAATATTGGTGTGATAAGCATGGGTCTTGTATTTGACTTGATTGCTATTTATCCCAGAATGCCAAATACCTGTATTTTGCCAATTGTTTTTGCTTCTGTCATTTGGTAGCATAGCTTTCAGTACAATCCAGGCTCTGACTTCATTTGCTTCAAATGTGTCTCACATTCATTAATCTTCTACATATAGTGAAATGAATGTTTGCAAATTGAGAGAAACAGTCAAAGATTACAAACAAATATGTTAAAGAGAATCTTCTAATTTGTTCAGACCTCTCATTTTCTGAAATCTATGAAGCTTGGTATCATACTCTGAATCTTTTAAACACTGATTATTATTAGAGAAATTGCACGTTATTTTCTTCAAATGTATACAGTAAATTGTCAACAAATAATTATTCCATGATAGGTAACTTTCTTTGCAGTTACTGTGACCCTCGGAGCATGACTGCATGCATACTTAGTCTTTCTGAATTCAATGAACATAATCCTAGGTGTGTGTAGTACTGCAATCCTACTAGCTGTCATATAATGTGCTATTTGAAAAGTTCAGTGTTTCTTTAAAGCTTAATTGAATACCTATCTTTACTGTTATTTCCTAATTAGATAAGAGGGATAGCTATTGATCTATCTATATTTAGCATTTTCTTCTTTGGTTTCTTCATGATAATGCTTAACCATGGTCAGTATACAGAGAGCTATTTTTGGTGTGTTCAGAACTATTGGAATAGTTTTTCTTTGAAAAATAGATGCACATGTCATACTGGAAACCGATTTTACAGTTTTCCTGTTTCTGGAGAAACTTACTTTGTGGGACTGGTGTAGAAAGCCCCTTTCGGTATAAAGGATGAGAAATCTTTGGGTATTTTCTTTTTTTCTTAAGCCAATAGAGTCTATTTTCAGTGTTTATTATAGTTTTCCTGGCTGATAAAAACTAAAATACTGATTTGAAATACATAATTTTAAAATCATGTAGTTATAGCAATAAGATCTGTTAAATTTTATGTGCACTACATTGAATGTTCCCAAGAGTAGTTAGCTAAGCTTATATCTAATCATTGCATTTTCTCCAAAGTGTCAGGGTTTGGAAGTGGTGAAATAGGGGGCATTTTTTTGCATTCTTTCAGAAGTTCTAAAAAATATCAAATGTACTTTAGACTAGGGATGTAAACATGCAGATAACGAAGCTCTTTTTCTGGTTGTTACTGACAAGTTGGGATGATTTTGAAACACATTAAACTATGCATATGTTCTTTTAATCTCTAGAAAAAAAATGTCTGACACAAATAGTAGCCATGGCATGATACAAGGGCTGTTTGCACATAAGCAGAAAATCATGAGTTAATTTATTATCCCGTGATTTGATGTAGTGCAGGATGGGTGTGTTCTGTAATCTTTTTGAATAGTCAACCTCTGTTTGGGGTTACTATGCGACATCCACACTTTGACACTATAGATTACTCATGGGTTAAACAAATCACCTGTAACTACTAATTATAGCTTAACTGTGGGTCATTTTCATTTAGCCCACAGGTAATGTATACTGTCTAAGTTGCTATCGAGTAGTAACTTCTGATAGGCCTGAGAGTCTGTGAAGTGCGCTGGGAATAGTTCCCTAAAGATAGTAATGGCTTTTTGCTAGAGGTAGAGATTCATTAGAGATATCCTTGGGTTTTATCTGGAGGTATTCATAAAGGCAGTGCTTTTTTTGTAAAAAAAAAAAAAAAAAAAAAAAAAAAA
>NW_025335606.1:15276890-15446806 GCF_004798865.1 Varanus komodoensis
GCAGTGCTTTTTTTGTAAAAAAAAAAAAAAAAAAAAAAAGTGCCAGAACTCATGTCTTGGGGTCGCACTTTTACACTAAAAAGGATTTTCAGTTCACCAACTTTTTTGAAATAAAGAACTTATTTACCTTTTGCATGTAGCCAGTCACTCTACACACACATAAACATAATGGTCGCCGCCGGCAGTAAGCACTCAGTGCGCAACCACACGACCAAAGCCAAACCAAGCAGCGCCCTCACAATCAGCGCGGACACACAAGCAGCCCTCATGCACTATTTTAATGATTTTTGCTGCCGACCTGCTACGCCCGACAGGGCGATTCAAAATCACTTGGAAAAATCTGCCAAAAAAAGGTGCCGGAACCCTGTTCCGGTGCGTTCTATGACAAAAAAAGCCCTGCATGTAGGGTTTATGGCAGTCCAAGCATTCAAGTTGTTTGTATGAGTTGTTTGTAACCTGGATGTTTGTTACCCAGGGACTAGCCATGTTCCAGAGCAGAGTATCAAAGTATTTGACATTGTATACCACTTCAAGTTTAAACATGTTAAAAATTATAATTGGTATTTTTAAACTTCGAATTATTCTTGTGTTGGTAATCAGAAGCCACACAGTCAGGAAATGTTTTCCCTTCCGTCCTTTTAAAAATGTGTTATACCTGGGTTTGCATATAGATGGATAATGTCATGAAAACCCCTTTTTCCTATAAAAGTTAAGTCAGCTCTGACTTTATCAAGAAATGAATTCATCATGCTAACTATTGTTTGTTGAGCTTTTGCTTTCATTTGCACAGCATACACAGTCATGCATTTAAATGATACTTGAATTATTGAAGTAGCTACTGCAAGTATATTCATTTCCTAGCTATTAAAATACCTGTTAATCTGCCTTTTTTGGAATTCTGGCATGTTGAATTAGCTGTCTTGGAATATAAGAATTTGTTTTGGAGTACACTGGGTGCCAAAGTTTTTGCAAGAAAGTATTCCAAGGAGGAGCTACAAATATGTGAGAAAATATAGAAGACATTAGTTATATTTAGCCTATGACAAAGATTATTTGGAAAGAATAGGGAGTACAGCATTCTGAAAGTGCTGTGATTTTATTACAGATTGTTGTGATTTTATTACTGTTGTATTTGTTAAATAATACTTATTTTATAATGCATTTGCTGTCTTACGATACACTTTGTAACCTGTCCTGAGAGCCATTCTGGCAAAGGGTTAGGGTTAGGGTAGATAGAAATCAATCGATCAAATAAATAAATGGCTTTCAGTAGGGTTAGGGTAGATAGAAATTGAATGAATGAATGGCTTTCAGTACCTTAAAGGAGAGAACAAAGTTGTATATGGTTATATGGAAAGGACAAGATGTAATGGGAAGACTCAGGCTTGGTATTATTATTATTATTATTATTATTATTATTATTATTATTATTATTATATGTCTATGCCGCCCCTTGCCGAAACCTCGGGGCGGCTTACAACACGATAAAATACAATGAAATACAATAGCACATAATAAATTACCATTAAATACAAAGTACAAAAAATACATTGGTTTACAAATATAAGATTAAAATTATCAGCTTTCCCAGGGTTATTATTGGATTTGCTTTCTAATATACTTGAAGGAATTTGGACAGGTATCTGCTGGAATGTGTTATATGAACATTAAGCAGGACTGGATACTGATAAGAATTCCTTTTAAGTTTTCACTTTGATGGCATGGAGAAAGTAGAGAGATACATTTTTCTTCCTCCTCCATAACACTGAAACCAAGGGTCATCCCATGAAATTGATCGGTGGGATTTTTAGGACAGATAAAAGGAAGTACTTTGCAATAAACTGTATAGTTTAAGTACATAATTCACTGCCATGGAAAGTGGTGATGGCCACCATTTCGGATGGCTTTAAAAGGGAATTGGACAGATTCATGAGGGAGGAGGCTATCAGTGACTATTAGTCTTGTTGGCCAAGTGCTACCTCCTTTACCAGAGGTGGCATGCCTGCATATACCAGCTGCTGAGTAGCTTGGTCAGGAGGAGGTCTTGTACCCATCTTGCTTGAGAGAGCCTATGGGCAGCTGGTTTGCTACTTTGTGTACAGAGTGCTGGTCTGGATGGAACTTTGGTCTGATCTAGCATGGCTTTGCTTATGTTCTTATGTTTCAATCACTCATGTCCTTAGGACAGGCGTGAGGAACCTGTAGCCTCATCCAGTATGACTATTTGTCAGGAATAATGGGAATTTTTGTCCAAAAGTATCTGGAGGGCCACAAGTTCCTTATGAGGGAACTTGTCCAAGATTATGATAATGGTGATGGTGATGGTGATGATTTTAAACATTTGTATACCGCCCAATTGTGCCACAGCACCGACAAAACACAATAAACAAAACATTTTGAGAGACATAACATTCCCTGTTTCTCTTTGGCAACTGTTCATACTGTTTTTGGAATATATCTTTTAAAATGTACTGTATTACCACTTTTCAGCAATCTGCGGCAGAAAATTCTACAGGGTAATGACATTCAAGATGAAAAACTATTCCTTTTTTTTTTTTTTTTAAGAATCCCTTAACTTGAATGATTTTTTTTTTCAGACCTCTTTGTTCATAGGCTCTTACTAAGGTTGTGTCATACACCTAAGACATTGTGGTGTATAGGTCAGCAGTGTTTCTGTCAGCCATTATTTATCAGTATCATCCAAATTCTGCTTTAATTGACTGTTCTGCTGCATTCCATTAGTGATCATGCCTAGAACTACATGGGTGGAAGTAGATGAATGGTTGACTTTTGTGTTGATGCTTATATCTTACTTAGTAAAATTAACTTTTTATTGTGTGTATATAATTTTTAGCCCTAGGCTTCTGGAACTAGCGATGCAGGTTAATTCTACGGTATCCTAATACTACTTTCCAAGTGCCAACTTTAGCATTGGTCTCTTTTTGTTTCTAATTCTAATTTGTTTCCAATTCTGTTCTCATGGCTTTTAAAAATAGCAATAATAGATTGGCAGGATTAGGACCTGTTTTCAAATGTTAGTTCTATTCAAATAAGAATCCTAGTATTGATACATTAATATAGACATGTTCTCAGAATGCTTGACAGGAGAAAAAAAATCAACTCTCGTTTCCAGTGTTCTGTGTTGGTAAGATCTGAAACCATTGTGGGAGGCTTAGTCCTGAACAAACCAGTGCAACCTTTTGTTCAGTTGTGTGTGCAGCCTTTGATTTATGCAGGCACATACATACGCTTTTCATGATGACAGTCACTTTGCTGGTTTTAAATATAACTGGTAGCTGAGTCATCAGGTTAAAGAAAAGCTCTATGACATTTTGTGTTGTTGATTTTCTCAAGAGTTTCTCCTGTGTTTCTCAAAGTTTAATTATGTGAAAATTTAGGTTTGAAATTTTAAGTAACAGTTCTGGCAATAGGGGTTTTCAAAAATAAGCAATTTTGTTGCATAGATTCATAATTTGTGAGCAAATAAGACACATTTGTTCAAAATAGAAAGAGCACTGAATGAAGGAATTCTGTATCTGCAGAAGAAAAGTTATTTTTTTCTTGAAAAAATATATATCTTTTTTTGAAACAGACATCTGAGTGCAGAGGCTGTATCAGATGAAAATGAGAACAGAATTTGATGCTAATCTTGTTTTTACTATAAGTTGCCTTAGGTATTAGTAGTATTTTTATTATAATATCTTCTGTACTACACAGACACCTTTTCTTCAGTACTTGATGCTAGTAACCTGACTGAAATTGGCTGCTTTTAAGAGGAACAAATGCAGTATTTTGGAAGGAAAGATCATCTAGATAAAATAAATTGTATAGAGGATGATGTTTTCTCCTAAACAGCACCAGGTCATGGGTACTTAAAGATTCAGTGTAGTTTTCCTCCTTTACTCTGGGCTGAAAACTGCCAAAATAAATCAGTGTTGTCTTCATTTTATGATCTTTAGAGCTATATTAATGTATTTTAAAGTATGCTACTGGGGGAGGGTAGTGCACCTTATAGACACAGAGTCAGTAGGGCCTTCATTCGTTTATTGCAGTTCTATTCTGCCCCAAGAGCTGAATGTCTCTAGGTGGTTCACAACAATTAAAACCATAAAATACTACAAAATAAACATGCAACATAAAAGTTTAAACAACAGTATAAACTAAAAATAAAACCCAAATGACTCTTTCTTCATCTAGCAAACTTATTGGTAAAAACCTGGGAAGGTTGGAAAAGGTATGACAGGCTCCTTGTCTTCCATGATCCTGCTAGCTTTAAGAAGCTCAGGAGATTTTTCTTCTTTGCCAGTTCCTCATTTTTACTCTTCTAAGCAACTCTTGAAGCCACATTTAATTTTCTGTGACAAGGATAGTCAGGGCCTGAAAATAAAACCCTATGAGGAAAGAGTAAAAGAACTAGGCATATTTAGCCTAGAGAAGACTGAGAGGGAGATATGATTGCACCTTTCAAATACATTAAAGGCTGTCACACAGAGGAAGGCCAGGATCTCTTCTCACTCATTTCAGAGAACAGGACATGGGAACACTGGGCTTAATTTTCAGGAAGCCAGATTCCAACTGGTCATCAGGAAAAAAATCCTGACTTTTAGAGCAGTATGGCAATGGAACCAAATATTTAGGGAGGTTGCAGTGTCTCCCACATTTGAGATACTTAAGAGATAAGTGGACAGCTATCTGTCAGGGATGCTTTAACCTGGAGTACTACTTTGAGCAGGATGTTGGATTTGATGGCCCTCTAGGCTCCTTCCAACTCTATTTTCTATTTTTATATGTATTCAGTTTTTATGCCAGGCTGTTAGCCACTGGCAGACAGCATTGTCCCATGTGACAAAGAGCTCTACTGTTGGAGTGCCCAAGACTCAAGGATGTTGTGTAGAGTCTCCGGGTTCATCTGCCACTCGCGTTTTTCAAGACTCCTCTTGCTGCAAATATGTTATAGGTCCTGGAGATATGAATGGCTTGTTCAGGTGACACAGCAGTCCCAAATCTACACTAATGGAGTCAACCTGGTACAACTCTACTCATTGAGGTAAAAGATCCCTGGGTTCTGGGAGATACACTGCTGCTTTTGTGTACTATGCACCCCAATGAAAAGAATAGGCTGGGAAGGGAAAAGAACAGATTTTCTGAATGTAAACAAAGATCCAGTCTACCTATAAGTTGTGTGTGGTGCAGACTGATTCTTGCCCTACTTGAAAATAAAGAAAACATCTATGAAAGGTCACTATCAAAATATAGAAATAGGTATCCTTGATGTCAATAGATGCAAACCAATTCTCTTGTTGGAGAACTGGCAGAATTCCCTATAAAGTAAACATCTGGAATTTTGGGGGGGAAATGAAAAAGTTAAGGTTCTTCTTCATGGTCTCTGTGCATCACACATAATGGGTGCTGCGCCTGTGCAGTGCCTGTTGCCGGATAGAATACAAAAGCTTTAACGTATTTTGGCAGGAACTCCGCACCCCTCCCCCATGGTACTATAAAGAGCGGAGCACATGCCATAAGGTTTCTCATCCCTTCATCCTGTTTTGGTACCATAAAAGAGCATGAGAAGAACCCATGGTGAACAGATGAAGTGAGGAAGACAGGAGTGAATCTGATCTAACAGTGTTGGAAACACAGGTGTTTCGTACACAGTACCAACAGGTGGAAGGGCATCAAACGCGATCCTGTAACCTCTCTGGAAGATCAACAGTACTCAAGTATCTGACATTATCACCTGCCACACAGGCAGGTAGGGTGAGGGGTCCAAAAATGATAGGATGCGAAAAGGTTGCTTAGAAAAATCAGTGGAGAAAAATTAATAAAGGAGAAAGAATCCTCTGAGGAGAATAGCAAAAGAACTTCCTGAGGCCCCTAGGTAGTAGTAGAAGAATGGAGAAAAATAATGGGAGCCTCTTCATATATGGATGTAGGGGTGGGGAAGGGTTTCCTCCAAAATGCTGTTAGCTACTGAATTTTCCTGGAAACAGGGTCATATGGATATAAGTCATGATTTAAGTCAGTAGTTGGTAAGACTAGTTTTAAATCATGGGTTTTTACATAATATGCATACATAACCTTTGGGGTATAATATATCTTAAATAGGAAAGTATCTCTGGACAGATTTTTTCCCTCAAAAACATGCTAATTTTAAAAAATCCAATTTAAATTTTTAAAATCAATTTTTTAAAAAACATTGATTTTTATCCACCCTGGGGTCCATGCAGGCACAGAGCCCATATATGAGATACCCAGAGACCACACACAAGAAGCCAGATTACCCAGTGCAACATTCTGATGAAAATAATCCCTAATCCCACTGGCTCTCATCCATTTCAGTATCAGTTAGAAACTATCTGAGTAGTGTGATACCCATGGCTTCAGTGTGGTTGCCTGCCTCAGTCATTCATAGTGGTGGCCTGGGGATGTTTGGCTGAAGAGAACTGCTTCCAACAGCACTGGTAAGCCATGTGTATGTTTTTGAAAAACAAACATGTTATAGATACTTTTGTATTTAGCTTGCTAAATGATTTGAAATTGTCATTGAGAAGCTCTTGCTCTATTTTGTTTAACTGCTTTCTTCAGTTTTAGAAAAATGTTCAGATAGGCAACTTCCACAAATCTGTGTTTATGATCCTAAAAAGCAGCTACTGGAGAAATTTAAACTCTGTTTCCTATTAGTTAAGAACACTACTATGTCTTATCCAAGTGGCAGCGGTGATGCACATTTTTATTATAATAATATTCCTTAGCTCTTTGGAATGTTAACAGTGGGGGACTGTTACCCCTTTGCTTTTTTTTGGGATGGGGCTGGTAAACCTGTTGAGGGAGGACATGCTGTTAATAAGAACACAAGTGTTTCATGATATGTTCAGACTTAATCAGGTCTCCCTGTTTTTGCTCAAGTTTTTTGCAAGCAGTGGAAATAAAGTTTGACAAAACTGGGATTAACAGATATAACTTCCAAGTAGGAAGTGGGAATTTGAATTTAAAGAACTACAGTCCAGTTCCTCTTGGTAGCTGGTCAAATGACTTTATTTCATTTTTTAAAAAAGGAATACATAAGCCTGGGTTGGAGACACACCATGTTTTAAAAAAGGTTTAATTTTTAAATGCTAAAAGAATAATGCTTCCTTTACTGTGCCCATTTGTAGGATATCTCATACAAATAATAATACTAATAAAATACCTTAAAAGTTAAAATATAGCTAGAACAATGCAGTAAGACTTCAACAGGAAACAGCATTTTAACAGATTTAGAACCAGCCCAGAATGAATAAAATTTAATCCTGCATAAATAAAAAGATCCTTTGCCTGGTGCTAAAAAGATTTCAACTGTTAACATAGGCAACCTTACTTGTGGAAAAAAATTCCACAAGCAAAGCACCAGAATAAGAATAAAAATCCCTCTCTCTGGGTCATCAGATGTCCCCTTTGCAAAGGGAGAGAACTTGGAGAAAGGGCCTTAAAGAAAAATCTTCTGATATATTTCTCCCTGTATATAACCTGTGATAGTTCACAGTAAGAAATTACAGTTATTTTAGAAATAGAAAGAATGAACTTTTCAAATTCAACTACAATTTCAGAACCAAATCTGGCAGAATAATGGATAACTTGGCTGCAATAATCAAAAATAATCTTGTTTTCCAAATAGACTTTTTTTTAAAAAAAAAGTAATTTAAAATGCCCTTAGGCTACAGTTGTAGAGTGAAGATCGTCAGCCTCTGAACTTGAGAGTTCAACCTATGCAGGGCAGGAGAATTGATAGAGACAATGTTCATTTGCCCATCCTCCCCCCCCCCCCAACTTGCCTGTTTACTGACAGTGTCTCAAAGAGGAAGGGAAGGAGGTTGTGAAGACTTCAGGATAACTCATATCCTGTTCTCTGTAGTTTCTTCTCCTCTGCATGCCTACTTTTGACCTTCTCTAAGGTAATTTTTCTGACATCTAAGAGCAGGTGATAATGATCTTTTCTACACCAACTGCAAGGAGTCAGGGGCAGGATGTTAGAGCTCCAGTTTCCAACTCCATGGTCTGAACACTGTCTCTAAATTTGAATCTAGGCATCCAAAATAACCTGTGGACCTTCTGACACTGTCTAGCAGCCACATCATTTTTCCAAGAATCAAACTCTTAAACTGGTAGTGAAAATATTATAATGTAGTTACTAGACAATTTTCTCTGAGGGGAGGATTCTGTAAGTCAATTTTCACCAATGAAAAATCCTTCTTTCTTGCTGTGTTCCACTTCATTTATGATGGTGCTGGCAGTGTGAGAAGGGTATCAAGGAAAATCAGTGTGGATCCAGTGCTTGTGTGCTTCAGTACAGATGTGTGCATGTGTACATGTGCTGAGCCAAGTCTTAAGGTTCTGAATGTGTTTAAGATACTACGTAAAAGCAAGTTTGGGGAAGAGTTAACAGGTCTGTAGCTTGCAAAACATGGAAGATTAATAGATATATTGAGTGGATCTGTATTTCATTATTTAAAAATTAGATGACTTACAGCTTACAATCTTAAAACTTTATTAAAACAAAGAATTGTTGTGAATGATGATGCTAAGTCGTACAACCAATTAAGTCACAGAGGCATGCTATGATTCTGGAGAACAAGATCAGGGCAGGCATACAGACAGACAGACAGACAAACATCCCACCCACACATGCACCCCCCTGGATTCAATCCAAATAGGGTTGCTCAGAACCACTGAGATGTGAGAGATGTGCATGTTGAACCAATTAGAAACAGTGAACACGGGTACCACATTGCATGTAAATGTAACTGAAAAAATTACAGAGAAGCCCAACTCAGTCTCATTTCATTTAAAAAAAAAGGAATCTTTTCTAAAATGAGGTCCAATCTAACAGTGAGCATTGCACAGGTAGGAATTTTGTCTCTGTCTTCTTTAAGCATGAAGAATATTTGAGTATAGCACCAGGCAGAACTAAAACATTTCATTTCTGGTTATGGGCTTATTGTAGATTGATGTTCTATGCATATGGAAGAGAACTCTGAGGTAGTAATTGAGCATCTTTCCAAATATTTTTGCTGCACACAATTTGAAACACCAGGATCAGTAGAAGCAGTCTGAACGAGCAGCTCACATTCATTCCAATTCTTTCTAAGGATGATGTTGGTGACAGTTAGTGCTTGCATTTGAAGGATATCCCCAAAGCCTATGAAAGCAATGCAGTTAGTAATGGGATGTTTTTAAGTCTATACAGCAAGATATTATAATATCCCAAGTTGGTTAAGTTTTTTTTCCATCAGTGCAAATCACTCTGGAGTTAACTCTACTGGATTTTGTGTAACTTGCATGTCTCATCTGGGCTCTGTGATTTAGTGCTTCCTCTGGTGAGTTTGCAGGCGTATTTAGTTGCTATCTGGTGCCAAGTTTCAAAATTATTTTCTCTATAGTGAGGTCAACCTTTAGGTAGCTGTAAATGAAATATTTTTGCTCTCAGCTCCTATTGTTTACTTGCAGCAGGATGGGAATTTATGCTGCCCCAGTGTGACATATACTATCGTTCCAGAAACGTGTAATATGCCTTTCAGAGGGCGGGGAGCAGTCACACCTGCTTCTTTAACTTTATAACTAACTTTATGTTAGCTTAATTTGGGAGGAGAGTGATAGAATTAGGGATGCATGTGAATGGTGGCTTTTGAGATCATCCGATTACCCCTGTAGCTTTCAACTCTTCCTGTCATCGTGAATAGGCTATAAAATTAAAGCTGCAACTATAGTGACTAACTAAGCTACCTTCAGTTTCCTGATACAGCTAAGTGAAAGGCTCCCCCTGCCTTTATTTGAATTGGTGGGTTTCTTATGAATTTTGCTTATGTGCTGTCAGTTTCTGAGCCCTGATGTGTGTGGATCAGACTTCAAAGCAGATAGATATCTTTGTAAATGTATCTCAAGTTTTGAAACACATCTCTTTCTTTTAGTGTTACATGTAAGAAACCACCTTATGTAGAATCAAACTATTGATCATTTTAGACCAGGGCTGTTCTGTACTATATCCGGCAGGAGCCTGTAATCTGTTTCCATTCAGTTACCTACAGTTTTTTGACTAGAGATGTGGAGAGCTAGTGTGGTGTAGTGGTTAAGAGCATGGAACTGGGATTCAAACGATCTGGGTTCTAGTCCCTGCTCAGCCATGGAGCCAACTGGGTGACTTTGGGCCAGTCACAGACTCTCAGCCCAACCTACCTCACAGGGTTGTTGTTGTGGGGATAAGATGGAGGAGGAGATGTAAGCTGCCTTGAGCTCTTTGTAGGAAAAAGGCAGGATATAAATCGAAAAATAAATAAAAGTAAACACTTATTTTGTAATTGTTAGTCATTTTCTGCTATTCGGCCAGATATTCCCTCAGTATTCTCCCTTTTTTAAACATGAATGCTCTCTATACGCACTTAGCCATTGTTGTTATTTACCTCACCTGCCCCCATTTGAAAAATTTAAATGGATTACTTCCTCTCCTCAACTGCCTTAACAAGTATGTTCTTTGTGTGGGGTAGTGGTACAGATGTGTTAATAAATACTTAAAGAAAAATAATATCTAAACACAATGAACCTACTACAGTGGAAGCTCCCTCTCTCTCCTTTCCTTTCCACTAGTTTATTTAAGCCTGGAAATAACACTGGATATCTGACAAAATCAGCACAAGAGACCCTTCTGTGAGAGCTATCCTTCAGGAAGATGAAAAGGTTGGCAAATAGCCAAAGGACCTTTTCTATTGCTGCTCCCCATCTCTGGAACTCCCTCCCAAGATAAATTTGCTTGGCGCCATCTGTATTTTCTTTTCAGCACCAAAGAATACCTTAAAAAAATAATACTTAGCCCTTATGAGTGCTGGTGGCCTTTTAAATATATTATAATTGTTGTATTGATGTTGTGTTTTTAACTGTTTAAATAGATTTTAATATGTTGTTACTTGTAAACCACCTAGGAAGGCCTTTGACAGTTATAGGTGGCATATGAATGAATGAATTTCCAGGTTTAAGGCACAACATTGAATTTTGGGAGCAAATGAGTACTAAAGAATTTCTGGTTTTAGAAGATACTAATAAGTATAACAAGCACTCATTTAAATATAAATAAATGCAACAATGGAGTCCTCTTTCCTTGGTTTTGTTTGGATTTTTTATTTACTATTCCTACAGGAGCATTGGTTACTTTGCTAAAGAGGAGATGCAAGAAAATTAGAATATCATCTCAAAATATTTCAGGCAGAACAGATTTGTTACAAACAAATGGATTATGTAAGCAAAACTGTATATGTACTTTTTAAGGCATGAGTCAAATATGCTTTTTCCAATTCTTATAAGACTAGTATAATTGAGAACAAAGATATATATCCTAAAGAGCTGCAGAACTGAGAAGTGAATTTTTAATGTTGGTATGAAATTATATACAGGCATGCTCAACTGTGGACCAATGAACAGATGGACTCTAGTAGGAGACTTGGACATGAACCTTAAAAGCAATAATTTGTCATGATTGGAATGTGTGCCTGCCCACCCCTTGAGATCAGCAGGAGAGGCCCTTCTCCGGGAACCCTCCGTGAAGGATATTAGGAGGGTATGTATTCGGAGGAGGGCTTTCTCTGTGGTGGCGCCCAATCTATGGAATGCGCTCCCCAGAGAGTTCCACCTGGCGCCATCGTTATTTGTTTTTCGGCGCCAGGCGAAGACCTTTTTATTTAAACACCATTTTAATTGTTAATATTATTTATTTATTTTATTTTTCTGGCCAGGACGTCTCCAATTATATTATATTGTTTTTATATTGTTATTATTTATAACCGCCCCGAGGCTTTGGTGAATGGGGCAGCATAGAAGCTTTCTAAATATATATAAAATAAAAAAACTCAAAGAGCTGCATGCAGTTTCTGAGCCTCAGTTTGGCCACCCCAGTTCTATGTGCTTACTGATTCCTCTCACCCTGCATAGGATGCCCCTAATCTTTCAAACTGGGTAAATTAGGGGCATCCTACTTGGATTGTGCCTTTAATGTCCCCTTTTTAAAGAAAAATTCCCCCTTATTACCTACTGTCTTAGTTTTCTTAATGTTGAGTTTCAAGCGAACTTTTGCGCTCTTTCACCCACATCAAGAGGCCCTTTAGTTTCTCTTCACTTTCTGCCATTAGAATGGTATTATCTGCATATCTGAGGTTGTTGATATTTCTCCCGATAATCTTAATTCCAATGTGTGATTCATCTAGCCCCGCCTTTCTCATAATGAGCTCTGCATATAAGTTAAATAGTTCTCGGTCCACATACTGCTGGAGCTTAGCTTGTAGGATTTTGAGCATAACTTTGCTAGCATGTGAAATGAGTGCAGTGGTGCGGTAGTTTGAACATTCTTTGGCATTGCCCTTCTTTGGAATTGGAATGTAAACTGACCTTTTCCAATCCTGTGGCCACTGTTAAGTTTTCCAAGTTTGCTGGCATATTGAGTGTAGCACTTTTAATGCATCGTCTTTTAGGATTTAGAATAGCTCAGCTGGAATACTGTCACCTCCACTAGCTTTGTTGTTGCTCAGACTTCCTAAGGCCCATTTGACTTCACATTCCAGGATGTCTGGCTCGAGGTCAGTGACCACCCCATCGTGGTTATCAGGGATGTTAAGCTCTTTCTTGTATAGTTCTTCTGTGTAATCTTGCTACCTCTTCTGAATCTCTTCTGCCTCTGTGAGGTCCTTGCCATTTTGGTCCTTTATCATGCCCATCTTTGCATGAAACGTTCCCTTCATATCTCCAGTTTTCTTGATGAGATCTCTGGTCCTCCCTATTCTATTGTTTTCTTCTGTTTGCATTGTTCATTGAAGAAGGCCTTCTTATCTCTTCTAGCTATTCTCTGGACTTCTGCATTCAGTTAGGTGTATCTTTCTCCTTGCCTTTCGCTTGCCTTCTTTCCTCAGCTGTTTGTAAAGCTTCCTCAGACAGCCATTTTGCTTTCTTGCATTTCTTTTTCTTTGGGATGGTTTTAGTTGCTACCTCTTGTACAATGTTGCAAACCTCTGTCCATAGTTCTTCAGGCACTCTGTCTATCAGAACTAATCCCTTAAATCTATGTCACCTCTACTGTATATTCATCAGGGATATGATTTAGGTCATACCTCAGTGGCCTAGTGCTTTTCCCTTCTTTCTTCAATTTAAGCCTAAATTTTGCAACAAGAAGCTCATAATCTGAGCCACAGTCACCTCCTGTCTGGTCTTGTTTTTACTGACTGTATCGAGCTTCTCCATCTTTGGCTGCAGAGCACATAGTCAATCTGATTTCTGTGTTGACTGTCTGGTGATGTCCATGTGTAGAGTCGTCTCTTGGGTTGTTGGAAAAGAGCATTTGCTAAGACCATTGTATTCTCTTGACAAAATTCTACCAGCCTGTGGCCTGCTTCATTTTGTACTCCAAGGCCAAACTTGCCTGTTATTCCGGTTACCTTTTGGCTTCCTACTTTAGCATTCCAATCCCCCATGATGATAAGGACATCATTTTTTGGTGTTAATTCTTGAAGGTGTTGTAGGGTTTCATAGAACCAGTCAACTTCAGCCTCTTCTGCACCAGGGGTTGGGGCATAGACTTGGACTACTGTGATGTTGAATGGTTTGCCTTGGAATCGAACTGAGATCATGCTGTCATTTTGGAGATTGTATCCCAGTACTGCTTTTCCTACTCTTTTATTGACTATGAAGGCTACTCCATTTCTTCTGAGGGATTCTTGCCTGCAGTAGTATGGTCATCTGAATTAAATTCACCCATTCCTGTCCATTTTAGTTCACTGATTCCTAAGATGTCGATGTTCAGTCTTGTCATCTCTTGTTTGACCACATCCAGTTTGCCTTGATTCATGGATCTTACATTCCAGGTTCCTATGGAGTATAAATCTTTGCAGCATCGGACTTTCCTTTCACCACCAGATACATCTGCAACTGAGTGTCCTTTCGGCTTTGACTCAGTTGCTTCATTCTTTCTGGCGCTACTAGTACTAGCCCTCTGCTCTTCCCCAGCAGCATATTGGCCACCTACCGACCTGAGAGGTTCATCTTCCGGCATCATATCTTTTCACCTTTCGGTACTGTCCATGGGGTTTTCATGGCAAGGATACTGGAGTGGGTTGCCATTTCCTTCTCCAGTGGATCACGTCTTGTCAGAGCTCTCTGCTATGACCTGTCCGTCTTGGGTGGCCCTGCACGGCATAGTTCATAGCTTCATTGAGCTACACAAGCCCTTTCAGCACGACAAGGCAGTGATCCATGAAGGGGAAAGGTGTTGTAATGTCCCCATTTTGTCCCCTTTGCTGTATAACGTCTACATGAAACCGCTAGGAGAGGTCATCAGGAGGTGTGGGCTGCGGAATCATCAGTACGCTGATGATACCCAACTCTACCTCTCGTTTTCCACCAATCCAGGTGAGGCAGTGGCTGTGCTGAACCGGTGCCTGGCCGAGGTAATGGGCTGGATGAGGGCCATTAAACTGAAGCTCAATCCAGACAAGACGGAGGTCCTGCTGGTTGGCGGAGCGGGCTTCGGGGAGGGTGAATTGAACCTAGTCCTGAATGGGGTTGCACTTCCTCTTAGGGACAAGGTCCGCAATTTGGGAGTGCTCCTCGACCCAGAGCTTTCACTGGAAGCTCAGGTGACAGCAGTGGCGAGGAGCGCGTTCCTTCAGCTTTGGCTGATCCATCAGCTGCGCCGCTACCTGGAGTACGACTGCCTGGCGACAGTGACACACGCATTGGTGACTTCCCGCCTTGACGTCTGTAACGCGCTCTACGTGGTGCCACCCTTAAAGACGGTCCAGATACTTCAATTGGTGCAAAATAGAGCTGCTAGGCTGCTGACGGGGACTGGGTGTTATGTTCACATGACTCCAGTCCTCCGTCAGCTTCACTGGCTTCCCATTGAAGTCCGGGCCCAATTCAAGGTGTTGGTGATGACCTATAAAGCCCTAAACGGCTTGGGTCCTGGTTACCTGAAGGAGTGCTTACGTCCATATATGCCCGCCCGCCCGCCCCTTGAAATCTGCGGGAGAGGCCCTTCTCCGGGAACCCTCCGTGAAGGAAATTAGGAGGGTGAGTACTCGAAGGAGGGCTTTCTTTGCATTGGTGCCCAATCTATGGCATGCGCCCCCAGAGAGGTCTGCCTGGCGCCGTCGTTATTTGTTTTTCGGCTGCAGGCGAAGACCTTTTTATTCTAATGTCATTTTAATTGTTAATAGTATTTATTCATTTTATTCTTTGGCCAGGGTGACTTAATTTATACTGTTAATTTATATTATTCTATGGAAGTTTATTCATGGATGTGAGCCGCCCTGAGGCTTCGGCGAATGGGGCGGCATAGAAGTCTCCTAAATAAATAAAGAAAGAAATAATGAGCTCCAAAGCAGGGAGAATGGAAATCAAAATGGCAAATGTTGTTCGGCATAAGCAAATGTTGAATGTACAAGTATCCATTCATCCATGTACAACTTCAAGTATACATGAATAGGACCTAGCAAAGGATCTAGAAAGTGAGCTTCGTGTGCAGCAGATAGCTCAATGAAAATGTTGACTTTCTGCTGTGAAAAAGGAAAACTCCATGTTAGGCATACTTAGGATAGGAATTGGAAATATAACCTCCAGAATTGTACTCCTTATAGAAATCTTTGATGTGATTGCACTTGCATTATAGTTTACTGTTATGTTCACTGCACGTGGAAAAAGACATTTTTGAGTCAGAAAAAGTGCAGAGAAGGACAACAAAAATGATGAAGGGGTTGGAGCCAACTCCCCTGTGAATCCTATAGAACAACTGGAATTTTCTTGATTAGAGAAAATGCAGCAAGGGAAGATATTATAGATGTGTTAAAAGTTAGGCATTTCTGCAAGGATAAAGTAGAGAGGTAGACATTTTTCTCCCTTTGACGTAATGCTAGGGCATCCCATGAAACTGATTGGTAGGCACATAGTTAAAACTATGGAATTTGTTGTCACAAGTAGTGATGGACTACTCATTATTTTAATGCCAATTAAGATGGCATTGAAAGGGTAATTGGTGTATTCATGGAGAAGAAACCTAACAGTGGCTACTAGCCCTGTTTTCTACGTGGGACCCTGTGGACAGCTGGTTTGCCACCATGTGAGTGGACTGGATGGAACACTGGTCTATTCAAGCATGGCATTTCTTTATGCTTTTATGAATGTGGAGCTGATGATTGACTCTGCACTCCTCCTGCCCTGCAAAGCAGGGGACCAATTTTGGCCATCCATGTGCAGTGCATTGAGGGAAGGAAGAAGGCAGTCCTTCCTTCCTGAATCACAATTGAAAAATTATGGAATGATTGGATTAAACTGTGTTGTTCAAACACCATCTGTGCAAGAAAGTGGATGTTTGAATGCATAGCAAATATACATTTACATTACACATCACCACTTTGAATACTAAATTAAAAATTTAAACCCTAAACTACTAAAAATATATAATTGGTCATAGTTCTGCGTGATTATGAATTAACAGGAAAAACTTTTTTTAAGGGAAATGGTAATATAATAGTATAGAATGCAATTTTCTACCAAAGATAGTTCAGTAAGATATAATTGTCATGGGACACAACATTATACAACTCACAGTAGCATATTTTGAATTGTGAATTGTGTGTACCTCATTGCCTCCATATTATGCTAACTTGTGATTTTTGCAATGAAGAGAGGTATCAAAATGCTTTAAATAAAATAATTTTAGAGTATCAGACATTTGTGAAAAAGTAAATGAAATCAGTTTAGATAGTTGCAGCAGACAAGTTATTCAAACTTTAAATTTAATTCTTGTGTTTTAAGGGCTGATCAGTCTTTGACTAATATCTTGAGTTTTTGTGAGGGATTTTAAACATATGAATGTTGCAAAAAACAGAAAATTATATTAGTCTATGGGCATGGTTGTGTTTGGATAGATGTGGTATTTTAAATATGAAGATACTTTGAAAAGTGGTTTCATTTAAAAGAAACCTTCTTCATTTGACTATAATTGTTTTTAGCCAAACAGCTTTAACTACATTTTGTATTGAGATGCAAGTCTAATATGACTTCAAGAGGAATGAGCCTTTTAAAGATCCTTTAAAATATGTGACTGGGCATGTGTACCCAAAGAATTCAGATGGACAGGTATTTGTGCGTGTGGTTGCAGCCTTTGTTTGAGCAAACTTTCTTTTGACTAGAGTTCATTGAACATGAATTTTAGTGTAGAAGGAAGACATTCTAAAAGTGTAGTCATAGTTTGTTGATTCTTTTAGCAGAAGTTTAAGTTCCTTGATTCTTTAAGTAGAAAGTATGGAAAGATGAAGCGATGTAATATTTTAATGAATTACATGGGAAAGTACAGTGGCTGTTGTTAGTATTTAGTATTTAATGTCCAGTGTTAAAATTAATTTGAATGATACTGTCATTTTGAAATCATTAGTGATTTGTGTGATGCTATGTTAGTAGAACTTTTCACGCTGAAGGACTGTAGAAACAGTTATGGTAGTGCAGTCATATGTATGATATTCTGTTTTAATATCTATATTGAGGCTGTAATTATATACTTAATAGAAGAGGCAGTTGTATTTTGGCTCTTGTTCTCTCTGTCCCCTCCCCTTCCATGAAATACTACATTCATGTTGTAAAGATTGTTCCATATATTTTTGCACAATGCACTTTATCCTGTTTTTACCTTACATGGATTTCTTCTCTCTCCTTCAGTTTTGTCTTGTATACAGGTATTCTCTTTGCTCACAATTGTAAGGAGCTTGTCATTGTTTGTCCACACTCTATGTGTTCTCTTACATCCAAATATTTTTGAGAAATTTATACTGCACAACAGCAGTGCAACTTTCCTTTTCTTCTCTGCTGCTTTCTCTTCCACAAGGGGGCAGCAGGATCACTCAACTGAAAAGAGCCCAGAGAACAGCTGCTGTGCTTTTGAGTTGTAAAGATGCCCAGGCCCACATATGAAACAGGCAACTGACCCTAGGGCATGTTGTCGGAAGGTCAGACATGAGTTCTCTTGATTGTACTGCCTTACAAACACCATGCTCCGCATATGCTCCATAGATTACATTTATGTCACTACGGTTTAATATGTTCATATCTGGTTTGTAAAACAAAAGTTGGACTTTTTGGATCCTAATAATTGATTTTTTCCTAATTTTTCCAAGTTGCTTTCAGGCAGTAGCCTATAACAAGAGAATTACACTGCAGCCCAAGGCATATTTAAACTCAGTATTGCATTCAATTGTATTTAGTGGTGTTTGTTTTCTGCTAAGAGTGTATAGATTTGCAGACTTATGTAGGAATTCTATACATGCTTTCCTGGAACTTAAGTCTATTTGTGATTTATTGGGTATAGTTCTTAATGCACAAATATATGATTGCACTGTAACTGTGGTAATCTGCAGCAGATTTCATGTTCATGTATAACAGGGTGATCCTGACTCAGAGATCTGCTCAACTAGTTCCTTATGCCCAAGGAGACTTCCAGTTTCTGCCTCCTTAATGTTGAGCCTTCCATGCAAGACCTTGCAAATTTCTTTTGGAATCTACTGTTCTTTGCTTCTAACCTCTAAGTATATTTGAATGTTCTTTGAATGTATGTGTTTAAATACCTGCTCACTCCATGCTTCTGAACAATGTTCTCTTCTGAACAATGCTCCCCATCATTTATAGCTGCAGCAGTGTACCACATCACACCATATCTATGGAATGTTATATGATTCTAACAATTTCTATTTGTATTTTGTTTATTGGCTGTACTTATTACAATGATTTATAGACATGTGCAGACTGTACCACTAATATTCCTGTGTTCTCCCCCCCCCCCCGATTTGATGTTGTAAGCCGCCCCGAGGCCTTGGCAAGGGGCGGCATAGAAATGTTTTAATAAATAAATAAATAAATAAATAAAAATTCTCTTGGTAGCCCCATTCCCTACAGTTCTGAATCTCTTATCTAAATTGGGGGTGGACAGATTTCAGATTACAACTACTTTCTTTTTAGTACAATCCTGAGGTCCTTTAACTGGAATCAGGTGCAAGATAGTGGCTCATCCTGTATTGCACCTTGACATACCCTTGAGCATACATAGGTGCTCAAGATGCTGCTGAGCACATGTTCAGCCTTGGAATTCATTTTCAGTACAAGTATGATGCTCAGTCCAGTCACTTTTTTTCAGAAAAACTATCTGGAAGTTCATGTGAATTTTTTATAATGTGCACATGTTAAGCATATACATTTTTCAAGCATTTCAAATTGCTGAAACACCACATTGTGTCCACTTTCTCAAAATGTATATATTTTCTGCACAATTTATGTATGTGCGTTGTTAATTGATAATTTTCCCTAGGAAATGTGGATCTGGTAAATCTGTTTCATTCTTTTTTTTTAAGAAGAAAACGTCGAGGGAGTGCATTTCTCATCTCTCCCTAAAAAACCATAAAAAGTAGACATGGTTCTCATGTCATTGTGGGTTATTTAACACACAATTCATGAGGACTTGTGCTGCCTATGAGTCTTTCTGTTTCTGTCAACAGACTTTTATCAAAGATAGCATGATGCTACTAAACAACCCAGCAGATAACCGATGGTTTGTTGCATTAACCACTGGATAGTTTTTGGCTCAAGGTCCCATGTCACATTGACAATAGGAGGTCATTTACAAAAAATAGAAAACAGCACCAATCTCCACAGATTGTGGCAAACCTCCTTCTGTGACATGTGAACAGTCCCATTGTGTGTTTAAATTATACCTATTTAAGTAATAGGCTTCTAAGTTGAAGAAGACTTAGAGATGTTAGCAGTGTCATGACCTGTATGTACCTTTTGGATTGCTTTCATCTGGAAAATGAGAAGGTTTTAAATGGTTGCTACAGCCTTGAGAAAGTTTTTAACTTGGAAGTGCTCTTTTTCTGTAGGATGTTGTAGCTATATTTGGTAGTAAAGTAGGTGATATATGGCAGTGTTTCCAGTCACTGGACAAAAAAAAAAAACCAAACAAAATGATCTGTAACTAGTTTTAGTTTTTTGAATAAAACATTTTTTGTATAATGGGGGGAAATGTGGCAAGCGTCGCAATATTAAAAGAAAACCAAGCTTTCCAATATGCGCCTGATTCATACATTACACAGCAGAAAATGTATTTGCTACCAAGTATGCACATGCTTTAGAGTTCTAGCTTATACTTGCTCCTTAGTGTATTAATAAATTTATTGGTTATACTTTTGTTAAGTGCAAATGTAAAATATTGTATCTGTACACCTGGAAAAAGACTGTCTGGGGCAGCTCTGAATACTGTATTAATGTTGGCCTTGACTTGAACAAGGGCCTTTAAATAATTGTTTTGGAATGACTGTTTAGGGGAAGTGTTGGAAGGGAGATCACCGGTGCCCCTGAAGTCGCCAGTTCCAACATGGAATAAGATGTCAGATCATTCGTATGGATGAGGCCTGCTCTTTTAAAGCAACTGGTAAAGGTTATTGAATCAGATTCAGAACTAGTAGATGAAGAAGTGAAATACTAAGGCTAATGGTTCCAGAGAAAAGGAAGGCAGACATTGGGAACAGATAGTTTGCTGGGAAATTCTAGTGAGCAAGAGGAGATGGGTGGGTATGGACTTAGCATAATTCTTCCAGTCATATGGCATTAGGTTAAGAGGGCTGACCAGTTGAGAAACATGAGATGTTCTAGGTGATTGGCACATGAAGAGAATAATCTACCTTGAAGGTAGAGTTGGTGTTTTTTTAGCTTGGTAGGAAGGAAAGATAGCCAGTTTGGCAGCAGCTTTATATAATTAAGCCACATTGTCACTTTCAGATTTTTTGTAGTAAATAGCTCGGTTCAGATTTAATAGAAAAATATGATTTGTGTAACTAACTTACGGTTTAGATTGGACAGCCATCTGGGTGGGATGGTGTAACTTAGTGTCCTGCAACAGCAGGGGGTTGGACTCGATGGCCTTCATGGCCCCTTCCAACTCTACTATTCTATGATTCAACATTCTGTCTGAATGTGTGCCTGGCCAGCCACAAATCATAGTTTGTTTTGAGACCAACACAGGATCGTGGTTTGAAACTGGTTTGCAAGCCACTGTTTGTATGGTAAATGAATATTTGGTCATCTTTTTTTTCCTTCTGCCTTTGATTTTCCCTAGCATGACGATCTTCTCCAGGGTGTGTTGTCTTCTTACGATGTGCCCACAGTCTGACAGCCTCAGCTTTTTCATGTTTGTTTTTAAAGAAAGCTCTGGCTTAATTTGATCTAGGACCCATTTGTTTGTCTTTCTGTTGGTCTAATGCATTTGCAAAGCTCTCTTCCAGCACATTGTTTCAAAGGTATCAATTTTCTTTCTGTCAGTTTTCTTCACTGTCCAGCTTTCACAGCCATACACAGTAATTGGGAATACAATAGTATGGATTATCATTGCCTTAGACTCCACTTGATGATCATTTCTGGTTCTTTAATTGCTGCCCTTTCCAGTCTCAGGCTTTTTTGAATTTCTTGGCTGTAGCCTTCTTTTGAGTTGATGGCTGAGCTGGGGTATGTAAAATCTTGCACAATTTCAGTTTGTTCACAGTTACAGTTCTGTATTTCTTCTGTAATGATGATCTTTGCTTTCTTAATATTAAGTTAGTGTCCTGCTTCCACACTGGCTTCTTTCACTTTCATCAAGAATCATTTCAGTTTGCTCTCTGCTGGTAATATGCTGCTTATTTTTTTTATTATTTTCATAAATACAAATTCTGTTTTCTTAAATATTAAATTGCTTATAATAGCTTTCCATTTTTCATTAAATTATTTGGTAGATCTTCTATTTATATAATTAATGAACTTCACAATTTTTGCATACTCTGCTAGCTTATTTTACTACTAGTAGTTGGGCAATGTTCTGCTTTCGACTTTGATGCAATTGTAACTCTTGCAACTGTTATCATATATTTATGATACTCATATACTCTAGCATGCTCTTTGGAAGAGTCTCTACTATATTACACAGTAGCATATTCTTATTCATAAAAAAAGATTTTAAGGATTTTCTGCATTTCCATGTTTATCTGTTTTCAAAACCTTCTAATTTTATCACACCACATATGGTAAAAAGTCCATCTACTTCTTTGGATTTCCAACATTTGCCATTATAATTCTTATCCATTTTCTGTATATTTTTCAGGGTAACATACCACTGAAAAAATCTTATACCAATTTTCACTTAATGCTTGAATGGCTGTAAATGTTACATCATTCCTCCATAGGACCTCCCGTTGTCAAGATGGTATTTTTTCTTCAAAATTCTGCATTCAGCTTATCATACATATTTTAATTTGTTGAGTCTCAGTATCTTACTAGAGCAATTGTTTATAGAATCGTCCTAATAAATAGTCTTTGTTGATGTTTAATCGTAATTTCAAAATTCTTTGGGTCTCTTTTTCTACCTTTCTCTGTTTGAATTTCCTTTTTCAGTCATGAAACCAGTTGATAGTAGAGAAAACATTCTGTGTTTTTTCCTTCATCTTTTTGTTCTTGCCAAAGATTGATTCATCTTTATTGGTTAACCATGTCTCCATATGTTACACAATAATTGTTTTCTCTTAAGTATTTTCTATGGTATGCGATGCTTCTTCTGGAGATATCAAAGGAGAAATTGGATTCTTCCTCTCATAAAATATCAAATTTTTATTAAACCATCAATTGGTAAATGGCTATTATTTGATGTCACAGCTTTTTAAATAGATTCTTTAGCCCATAAGTAATTATGTATTCCATTTTCAATTTCTGCTATTTCCAGTTTCACAAGCCTTTCATTAAAATTAAAAATCCAGATTCTTAATTCTTAAGAATAATTCTTAAGAATCCAGATTCTTAATTTTAATTCTTAAAACTAAGAATCCAATCCTAAATTATTGATGGGTCTTCCACTAATTTTCACTCCTTCATCTGATTTTAATCCAGCTTTCTGCATAATATAGTCTGCATGCACTTTGAACAGAGAGGGAGTTAAAATATATCTTTGTCTGATGCCTTTGCCTGTTGGAAACCATTCCGTTTCTCCATACTCAATATGTTAATCATATTCTGATCTTTTTGTATGTTGTTTTTGCAAAAACATGAACAAAGAGAAAAAGAAAAGGGGGGGGGACATAATCACATAGGCCTGATCATTAGATCAGAGATGCATTAAACTGGTGGCTCATATTTTGAATGACCCTCAGTTCGAAGATTCCAGAGTTTGAATGCTAAAATTGAGCTAAAATTGTTCTGATGTTCAAATGATGCTTCTACGTGCGAATTGCATGCATGGTGAAAATGCAGTCACTGTTGAAACGTCATCTATTGTGTGCCCAAGTTTTCAATTGTTTTCAGTGCCTTTTCACTGTGTGACTTTTCGATTGTTTTCAGTGCCTTTTCAGTTCATGCCTTTTCAGTCCTTTTCATTGCATGCCTTTTTGAATGTTTTCAGTGCTTTCTCTTGCTTTATTTTTTGGTTATATACATATCTGTATTTGCTGTTTAAGATTATCATGATGAGTATTGTTCAGGGTCTGGAAATGGATTAATTTACTTTCCATTATTTCTAATGGGAAACATTGCTTCAAACTTCAAACGATTCAGAGTTCAAACAGCCTCCTGAAATGAATTAAGTTTGAAGTACAAGACACTACTGTATTACTAAAGATATATATGTATACATATCGAACACACATATGCATGCATATGCATATTCAAAGTTCCTTTTTCACATCGCTAGTATCAGTTGAGGTAGCTTGACCAAATGTTGGAATGAGTGCTGAGTTGTCCTTGGTAGCATTTTCTCTCATAGGATGTTATGAGGTCTTCTATGTAGCAGTTCCAGAGCAGTTGATTAGATCTGTTGTACAGCTACAAAGTAGAGGAATTCACAGTCTTGGAATTCACTGATCTAACGTGAGGGTAAGCTTCTCAACCCACTCCAGAGAAACAGTTCCTTGGCAATTAGATTACACTAGATTGCTAGTTTGGTGTGTAAGAGAGAATCAAAGCACTTTTGATGGACTATTTGTATGTATGATCATATTCTGTTTCTCCATACTCATATATGATCAATAGTCACTGAAAATTTATTTTATTAATGTTATAAATTCTGTCATCTATCTACCAGGAGTTGAGAGCAACTTTAAAAGATATAATTAAAATCTACCTAAAAGCAAGAAATACAGGAGCAGAAACCATCCAATAAAATCTGAGAGTAGCATAAAACTAAAATTGAAAAGGGACATAAAATATTACATAATAAAAGCCTGATAGAACAGAACAGTCTGTATAACCCGTTGAAAGCAAAATAGAGACTGCCTGTGGATGGAAGTTCCACATTTGGCTGCTATGAAAAAGACCCTATCTTGGATATCTGGAATTTAACCTATCCTCTTTAGCTGTGAGATGTCTAACAGGGCCTTCAGTAATGATTGTATATTATGGGGCAGTTCATATGGAAGGAGGAGTCCTTCAGAAATAATTGTGAGCTTTACATTTATAGGTATCATCACTTGCCCTTTTACTCAACAACCCATAAACGGTTTCCTGATAAGTTGCTGTATAGAAGGGCAAGTGAAGATATCTATATCCAAATCCAGACTACCAGATTGTTTAGGGGCTAAAGCAAGGTGGATTTGATTTAAATCTTGATTTAAATCACTAGTCAGTAAGACTAGATTTAAATAGTGGTTTTCTATGTAAAATTTGCATGCATGGCTGCCTTACCTTCATTAAAATATTCCCAAACTGGGCCTCTTTTATGGCCTGCTGCCATTATAGGTTTTCTCGTCTAGGGAAGGAGTTATATGATAAACCTCAGGCTTTACAGAAAAAGAAACATTGAAACCCTCAGCGGCCCACTGTGAGGAATTTGCAGAGCACTTTGAGGGTAAAATATCTCCGATGCATCTGGAGTTGTATTCCATGGTTAATGCAACATCATTGGCTGAGATGTTCAGTGCACCATCTGGTCTGAGTGTATTGGATGAGTTTCAGTTGTTGAGGCCTAAGGATATGACAGTGTTGCTTGGATCCTAAGGTGCTTGGATTGGTCTGGCCTGCTACCTGTATGCTTAACCTTGCTCTTCTTGGCTGGACATTCAAGGTAAGGAGGGTTTAGGTTCTGCTCCTAGGTTCTGGAGTTTGTGAACACCTTGTTAAGAGAGGGAGTTGTCCAAGCATTGCTAAAAGAGGCTGTAATTAGACCACTCCTGAGGAAGGCCAATTTGGACCCAGGAGATGTCAACAGCTATAGACAAGTTGATAATATCCCCTTCCTGAGCAAGGTGCTTATGCACCTGGTGACTGGCCAACTCCAGGCTCTTTTGGATGAAATGGACCATCTTGATCCATATCAATTCAGGATGCAGACTTGGATTTGGAACAGAAAAAGCCTTGATCTCCCTGTGGGATGACCTATGCCAGGAGAAGAACAGGGAGACTGCAACCCTGTTGGTTTTCCTGGAACTTTTAGCAGGTTTCAGTACCATCAACCATGGTATCCTTCGGCCCAGGTTGGCTGAGTTGGGAGGCATTACATTGTAATGTAATGATTGCTTTTGCTCCTACATGGCTGATGGTGCCAGAAGGTGGTGCTGAGGAATTAATTGCTCTGTGCCATGGTACTTACTCCATGGAGTACCACAGGTCTATGTGTTATCCCCCATGCTCTTTAACATCTACATGAAACCTCTGGGAGAGGTCATCATGGTGTACACTGAGTTGTCGGTATGTTGATGACACTCAGCTCTACTTTTCCTTTTCATTTGATGCAGGTGTGGTAGTGGATGTTCTGAATTGGGGTTTGGCCTTATAACGTATTGGATCAGGGCTAATAAACTGAAATTTAATCCAGATAAGATGGAGATGCTGTTGGTGGGAGGATTGTCTGTTCAGATGGGAGACATCTTGCTTGTCCTGGATGAGGTTGGACTACCCCTAAATGTTCAGGTTTGCAGCTGTACCCTGAATTGTCCCTGGAATTTCAGGTGGATTCGGTAGCCAGGAGCACCTTATATCAGCTGAGGTTGATCTATCAGCTGTGGCCATATTTGGACAGACAGGACCTGGCAACAGTTATCTGTGCACTGGTAACTTTGGCGCCTGGACTATTGCAATGCTCTTTACATGAGGTTTCCCTTGAAGACAGTTCAGAGACTTCATTTGTCTCAGAATAGGACAGCTAGACTGCTAATGAGGACTGGTGGATATGATCATACAAAGCCAGTCTTTTGCCATCTCCACTGGTATCAATTGGAGTCTGGGCCCAATTCAAGCTGGTAACTTTAGTGTTTAAAGCCCTACATGACTTGGGACCCCAGGGTATCTAAAGGAATGCCTCTTTTTATATGAACCTGCCTGGCCAATTAGATCTGCCTCTGAGGCTCTTCTCAGGGAGCCTCTTCCTCAGGACAAAAGGAGGGTGGCAACCAGAAGAAGGGCCTTTTCAGGAGTGGCACATCAACTTTGGAATGAGCTACTCAGAGAGGTTTACCTGACACCTTATTTATGCTCTTTTCAGTGCCAGGCAAAGACCTTTTTATTCCATCAGTATTTTAATTGTTAAACTGGTTTTAAACAGAAGGGGATATGACTTTTATGATATGTGGAATTCTGGTGAATGCGTTTTTATTGTTGTTCTAGTGTTGTTTTTAGTGATAGTGATGTTTTTACTGTTTTGTATTGTTTTTATATTATTTTTATTGTAACCTGCCCAGAGAGCTGTGTGGCTAAGAGGTGGGTTAGAAATCTTACAAATAAATAAGGAATAATGTGTAGCTTGTAATTTGTAGAGTTACCTTGTTTCTAGGGTATGCCAGTGACGTAAATAAACAAAAACTAAGCTACAAGAGGCAGTGCAGGAGCTAAGAGCTAGGGAAATCACCAGTTTATGATGCAGAGTTATCACAAGGAAGCATGAATCACTGTGGCACTTGGACAGCCCGATAACATGAAGAATTCTGTCAGTATAGAAAACACAGTGGATAAAAATCAATCATTTTTAAAAAATCAATGTTTCTTTAAAAAATCAAAATCTGATTTTTAAAATTTAAATTGGATTTTTAATTTAAATTGGATTTTTTAAAAATAAAAAGCTTTTTGAGGAAAAATCTATCTAAAGATAGTTTTCTGTTTAAGATACATTATAGTCCAAAGGTTATCATGAAATAAGGATTAGTTTTTAATTATGTAGCATGTGGCTTTGTCTCTCCCTTGATACTGGAACTGGTAAAAGAGGAAGTAAAGAAGAAGATGAAGAAGTGGCTGTATATCCATGCAATGTTTACATTTTTTGGTAAATGAATTGCATCAGTCCATTCACAATGTTTTGCTCTTCCAGAAGTTTTGGGCAACTTTTTCCTTCTAGAAGATATCACAGATGCTTGGTTTTACAATTCTGAAAACTGAATTTGTGTCTGCAGAGATCACATGCCTCTTCTTCACAGCAAAAATGTTATAAAATAAACATACAGAGTTGAGAAGAAGACCTTAATCCCATTGTTTTGCAGATCTATGTACACAGAATCAACCCCTTACCTCTTAACTTTTTAAAAATTCAGTGAATAGAAGATTGTTGGGAGTGGAATAGATCTGCACAAGAAGCTAAGTGTGAGGAAAGAGGAGCAAGGATTAAAAATGAAAGTGAAGCGTTTTGCACAGACTACTCCAGAAGCCTTTGGATTTTTTTGTGTATAGCCTGAAGTTTCTCGTATTATTCTTTCTGTGGAGGAGAAAACCTAAAATGGCAGCAAGCCATAAAAGAGACTTTGTTTGGGAATATTTTAATGAAGTTCCTCTAGCTATGGGTAAGGCAGGTACAGATGCAATTTGAAGCATGATATCAATCAATTTGATTTAAATCACATCCATCCTAGTAGGAAACTAAAGTGCATGCATATTTTAAAAAAGAACAATATGGGGATCCTGAAGTTACTGGCATCACATATCAATGCACAGTTATGTATCTTTCGAAAGCTGCTGTTTAAGAAGTCTGTGAGTGGTAGATAGTGGTTCAAAGACTTACCCATATCATTGCACAATTGTCCCATGGATTAAAATTTCAGGAAAACCAGAATCAATCTGTAGTTTGTGATAATGGCTTGTTCTGAAATTATGATTTAAGGAATTCTTGGTTTAGAGAATTAGACATCACGGTGAACTGAGAGCTAATTCAAAAATGGAAGAAGCAACTTTCAATCACCGGATGAGGAAGTGAATGTGTGGGTTCAAGCATCAGGCATGTAGTAAAAACACCCAACAACACATTTCTTCATCGTGGTCCCTTTGCATTACACATGTGGGCTTTGCCACTCAACACAAGGCCTGGGTTAGAGAAACTTCGGTAGCTCAGCTTTACAGAGTGGGAAGGAGTCCTCCTTCCGGGTCCTGGGGTAAGAAGGGGGGCTCCTGCCTACTTTCTCTTTTTCTGAATCCATTTCAGTTCCCTTTAATTTGAAAGATAAAGGAATAGACGGGCCTGAAGGATATAGGAATACTTTTGGCAGCTAAAAGTTATAGTGAGAAAATAATAGTGATCCCTTGATTGCTTTATACCCATTTGTGTACTGGGGTGAAAAATACGAGGGACAAACTAGTCAAGGTAAACTTGCATGGTTGAAGAAGGTGCACTGAGATATCCAAAATGTTGATTACAGCGACTACATTTATTCTTGCTTATAGATCCTTTGGTGCTGCTTGTTTGTGTGTGCTAATTATGTAATTCCTGCTAATCAAGGATCATACAGGGATGGGGATCACCCAAACTTCTTGAAGAACTGATGATGTCACATAACCAGTTGGGTTTGACTGGAATTGTGACACCACCCGAGGATTAACTAAGCCTTTGGATTGCCCACATTCCAAATGAGAAGAGGAATGAATTCATTGATTATGGGCGGATGCCCTGGACTTGCTGTCCTAGCAGATGATGAAAGGGACTGTGCAGTTTGGCAAGACAGGCATGCTGATTTATCTAAGGAAGTTGGCTGATGGAGGGAGCCATGTGTTAAGTTTCCAGTACAGTTAGATAACATCCATGCTTGCATGTATATTTCCGTCAGCATCTTACTGAAGTCCTAATTCCCGATGCTGTAAATCAAGGCAGGGAAATAAAAATAGAAATACTGCTATTGGATGGTATAGAAATAAAATTAATAGTAATTAATTCCTGAGCATTGACCAGTGACTGGATTTAATGTTGTCCATGGGGTCGCGATGGATCAGACATGACTTTGCGACTAACAACAACAAGGCGTATAACTAGCAATATCTGGAGACCCATAAGTTCTTTGTGATCTCTTTGTATCACACATACAGCTCTGTGCCTGCATGGAGCCTGATACTGGGAAGAGTTAGTGGCTAAGAGAAACTGAGGACCCCACCTTGCCATCAGTGGATATGAGCTGAACAAGTTCAGAGGATGTCCCACGCCCTTGGTAATTGCCACACAGTTGTCACCAGAGAAGGTGTTGTATCCAGTCTTCAATGCTGTTTGGACTGATAAATCAATGTTTGTTGCTAAACATTCCTTCCTACCTTGCTCCTGACTGTGCAACAGTCTTGGAAAGCACTGTACATTATGGCACCAACATCAAAGAGTTTGGAGAGCATGTATCAGGTGTGGGAGAAGGAAATGAACTTCCTTTTTCAACATCCAAAGCCACACTCAATTGTCATGCCCTCAGGCAATGAGGGATGCCACCTGGACACTGGGGAGTTGCATTTATGCTTCTACAGCTTTGGAACACAACATTTCCAATTACTAGGTTCCCATGGTAAGGTACCAGGTCTTCCTTTGGGAGAAGCTGGACTCCCTCTGTGACTTTCTGCCTGAACAGAAGTGGAATCTTGCCAGTATCTTTCAAAGCAAAGTGGTACAAATCTATCCTGGATGCAGATAAACACCACCAGGTACCAGGTGGATTATGGAGTGAAAGCCATGATTGGCACAGTGGCATTGAGGAGGAATACTTGGCTAAGCTCATTTGGTGTCTTGTAAGAAGCCTATTTCTATATTAAAGACCTGCCCTTTGACAGGCAGGTGCTTCAATAAAGGATTGACAAGTAGATGTAATCATTGTGGACAACTGTAAGAAAGATGGGCTTCTTCTAATACCCATCCGCCAGGTCACATAAATGACTTGTGCCTTGCCCTTCTTCAGCATTTTCTCTGATCCCGAACTGGCAAAGCTGTGCCAAACATTGGTGTTTGTTCTGGAAAAAAACTTTCATCCCAATTCTGCCAGGGACAGAGACCACTGGAGGTGTTGACTAGATTTGGACTGGCCCATTGTCGTCTTCTCTACCCATTTTTGTTGATTTCAAGAATCTCTCTACTTTTCTGCCTGCCTGGAAAGTTATCACTTCTGAAACCTTGGTGCTGTTGATAATACAGCACAGTTATAGGACTGAGTTTGATGCCTTCCTGGTACTGTATGCAGCATTTTCCTATTGCCCGTCTTTATGGACAAATACACTCTCTCCTATTGAAGAGGGCGTTTGAGAAGATTACCACTCCCTCTGCTCATTGTGGGTGTTTTTCATGTTAATTTACCATACCAAAGAGGGATTGAGAGCTATGACTAATCTTGGACTTAACAGACCTTAATTCTTTTTTTTTCTTTTTTCTTTTTTCTTTTTTCTTTTTTTTTACCAAAAATGTTTCAGATGGTTACTTTGCAAGGCATCCTCTCTCTCCTCCAATGATGGGACTGGTTTATATTAGTGGACCCCAAAGAAGCATATTTTCATATCTCCACATCACCACACTGCGAGCACTTTTTCACTTTTAATTTGGGAGTGAAATGGCCATAGTGTGTGTTAACTGGTATTTGAAAGGAGTCCAGGTATACTAGATCCTGTCATCAACCAGATCCAAGTTGCTTCAGGCAATTCACATCACATGCTTTTTGTTGGACAGACCAGGTCTCTGCCTCAGTTCTGAAAATTCTTGCCCCTTCCCAGTCTGTCCTCTTCACTGTGGAGCACTCATAGATTCCACCATAGCAGCATTATATTCTCCAGAGCCCAGCAGTGACACTCTTAAGATGGTCTCCAAGCTGCACAGGTAACATGTTGTGACAGTTCTCCAGATCCAGCAGTTTCTCAGACTTAGGTTGGTGACTCTTTTGGTATTTCCCTTGACCAGGTTCAAGATGAGACCACTTCACCTATGATTTGTCCATGCATTCTATCTTATGGTTGACCACCTGCAGATGCCCTCTGCCATCTATTATAGTCCCATTCACATTTTTACACCTGGCAGCCAATTTGCACAGAAGTCTTTGCAAAAGTTGTGCCTCAATGTGGACATACTCCCAGAAATTACAGAGTTGAATAGGCCAGCACCTATATTCTGTATTAGCTGTCTGTCCCCAACGTGGTAGTCTCAGGATGCATTAGGCTTAAATTCCCAAGTACTATGGCCACTGCTGCTTGGCCATGCTCAGTGGATATGATGAGCATTGTAAACCAGCACATCTGGAAGAGTGTCTGGTTGGGGAAAGCTGTTTTACAAAGTACATAGTATGCTGTACAATTTAAACTAAATGTTTGGTGCTTTTTCCTATAATATTTTTCTGTAAAAAAAATTTACTTGGCCAAATTCTTGAAACTGTGCTTCAATTCAGCATTTTTCTCTTTCAGTGTTTTCCTAAATTGTAATTAAGGCTGTAATAGAATTTATGTCATATTCAGGTTGTGTTTGTGAATAGCATTTTAAAGTATACTTACAGCATTGTGTGCATCTTTAAAAGAAAGTTATAGTAATTGTGCCTTCCTATTTTCCTGCCTAACCAAAATGTATACATTGGTATTCTAGTTGTCTGTCTTGGCGGATTTTTGATATTTGGACCAATATGTTATTAGTTGCTCTTCCAGTGAAAAATCTCTGCCAGCCAAGACACAATCTTCATTATGTATTGTACTAGACCATTCAGCAGGTATTGCTATAGTATGAATTCTAATGGGTTTGGTGGATAGTTTAGATTTCTCTTTTTATAGTGATAGTTACTGTTTTACATACTCTTTCAGGTGTTAGCTGGACTTTATGTGCTGAGGGATTAACGAAATGCAGCACACAGCCAAATTCCTTGCAAATTTACCCTTGTTCCTTAGCCTATATAATTTAAGCAATCAATGACATTTACACATTTTGCATAGTGCTGGTTATTTGGTTCTGGGGCAGGGGGAATGAGTTTGCAGAACAATGGCAATCTTACTGACACTGTAGACCTATGTATGCCTTCTTATTATATTTATATTTCCAAAACACGGACTCTTATTGTTTTTACTCCCACATCCATTTTCATCCACTCAGAAGTCTTTCTGATACCATCTTGAATACCCAAACCTTACTTATTCCCCCCAGTGTTCTGTTTCATCACTTCAGGTACGTGTAGATAATCTGCAGCTTCAATCACCCAGAGAGCTTTGGCTATTGGGTGGTAGAGAAACAACATAATACCAGTAAGGATACGAATATCTGCCTGGAATCCAGCTCTCATTCTCACTGGACTTCCCTCATGCCCTGGCCTAGGAAGTAAGCCAACCAAGATCAAGTCCATAAATATTTGTGAATAGTACAGTGGTACCTCAGCTCAAAAACGTCTCAGTTCATGACCAAATTGGGTCGCGAACAAAAACTTCATGAAAATTTTGACTCAGGTTGCGAACTCTGCATTGGGTGGCTACTGTGATCACGACCATCTCCCCACCCCCCTGAGTGGGAAGATGGCCACGATTGCAGTCGCACCCATGCAGGGAAGACAGGTGTGATCGCGGTTGTGTTTGGGGGTGGGTGGGGAGATGGCCAAGATCACGCCCATCTTTCCTGCATGAGTGCAACCACAATCTCGGCCATCTCCCCCCCCCCCCCCCGGGCGCACGATCGCACCCGTGCAGGGATAACTGGCACGATCATGGTCGTGTTGGGTGAAGGGAGGAGATGGCCGTGCTTATGCTCAGGGTGTGGGGAGGAGATGGCCATGATTTATGTTGTCCTTTGTCACTTTGCTTCAAATTTTTGTGGTTAAAAAAAATACATAGTTACAGAACAATTTAACCTTATTTACATTGAACCTTATGGGGAAATTTGACTTGGCTCACAATCATTTTGGGTCATGACCAGAGTCCTGGAAAGGAGTAAGTTCGTGCACCAAGGTATCACTGTAGTGGGCCCCTTCTTTGTACTAATTCTAATGCAAAGCACACGAAGTTGTGTGGGGATGCAGCATTTTGCTTGCACCGTGGGTGTACAGCCAGCATGCAGTGTGCATGTAAACTGGTCTCACTAGTTACAGCTGTGCGAATGGCATTGTTTCCTGCCAGATGCCTTTGTGAATACTTGGTGTGAAGTGGATTTAGGGCAGAAAGAGTGATCCAAAGTCTGGGAAGCCAAGCTGACGAAATCTGATAGACTGCCACTCCCAAAGTGGATTCATCACTTATCACTAATTACCAACAGTGTCAATGCTTCTGCTGAATCTCAGGGTGTTTCATGACCCTACAGATAATATGAAGATAGGTTGCTGCTCTGTAGACTTTATGTCTGCTGTACACCATTGATATTTCAGGTGAATGTATTTGCTGTACCAACAACATAGAATCAATGCATAGAAGACCAAATTTGAATGTGACAAAGTTAATAGCTAATATGAAAAGCAATGTTTATTCATTATCTGAAGGGCCATAGGATTTTTCGGAATTGGCAGCTTCAAGTCCTTCCAACTCCAAATGCAGAGCCCCAGTCCCTCCCACATAGCCAGCATAGAAAAAAGTACTCCAGCTGCATTTCCAAGGTCAGAAAGAGACTTCAGAGAATGGCAAAGGGGCATGCCAAGGAGGAGGCAGGCGTTGATGGCTGACACCATATCCAAATGATGCTTTAGCTTTCTTCCTCTTTCCCCTCTCTACAGTGCTTCATCTTAAATGACTGAAAAAAGCCATCTAGGTGAAATACAGCATGCAAGGTGCAGGGTGGCTGAGATTGCCACCACTGCACCTTGTGCCTTGCATTGGATGCATGTAAACCTCCATGTTTGGAAACTTCTGTGCATCATGGGCAGACATCATGGGATTGCACCATTAAATCATGTATTTGACCAACTTTGCTAGTAATAAAAGGTTGTAGTCGGACTCAGTCAGAAAAGAACAATAATCACAGCGCTAAAGACTGTCAATAAGACTGCACTGGGACAGTAAAATGAAGCAAAGTGTCTATGCCTGGGTTTTGTTGAACTTATCACAGATGTAAACAGAGAACTGAAGATATTTGAGATAAAAATCTAGGAGATAAGCATGCCATAGAAATCCACAGACTTTTTGTATGTCAGAAAATTTCAAAGAATTAGGACTAATAGAGACCTGTACCTTATCTTTCTGCAGGCTTAACCCCTACTTTTTAAAGGTGTGCTGAAATAGAAAAAGTTTTATAGCCATTGTAAAAGATGTTTAGAATTGAACAAAATCTAAATATTCATGCTTTTAGCATAATAACATGCTATTTGTGCTATTACAGATTTGTGCTATTACAGATTTGCATTGTTTTTAGTAGATGGTTTGCTTTGCACAAGTGAACCACCACTGGAATTTATGCCATGGTAAGCTGCAGTACATGCAGGTGGCCAGTTTGAATATTGAAACACCTGACCATAGCTCATTGTGTCATGCAATCCCAAGAACCATTGGTGATACAGGGGTTAAACAGCATGGCATATTTTTCGGTTATGTGCAGGTTATCTAACCTTCATTTACCCCACAGTTCCTGTGTTCACATGAAACAATAAACCATGACCGAGTATTGAGTATGCAAATTCTGCTTGGCACATGCCACAGACCATAACTTAAATAATCCATGGTAGGTGGTTTTGATCATGCAAACCAACTAACTGGGAATAATGCTAGATGTATTAATGGAGCAAAACACAAGCTGACTTATTCAGGACCATTACAATAAGTCAGATCAGTCTCAGGTGAAGTTGGATTCATTGTTTCAGAATAGTATGGAGTATATGTGGCACAGGTCTCAGAAGTAGAGATAACTACTATTTCCACTTGATTCTCTATGGTTCACTATTTACATATGTGATAAGCTTATATGGAATCTGTGCAAGTCGCATTACATCTAGGAGAAAGCTTTTGTCTTTATATTTTTTTCTGCACATGCATGCACTCATATCCCCGCTTTGTGACACATAAGTTTTTATCTTCTTCCTACAAAGGTCACACAATTGATCATTTGTTTCCTCTGCTGTTATGTGACATATGATTATAAAAATGAATTTAGTGGCTGGCAAGTGTAGAATTAAAAAAAAAAAAGATTTTTATTGGAAGATAGAAGGCAAAAAAGCATGGGAGTCGTCTCTTTGTGCCACTTTAGAAAGGGGACCCAGTTTTCACATTACCGTCTGTTCAGATACATATAGTCTGCTCAGATAGATCCATCCAATTCTGAGGAGGAGGTGGAGGGACAGTGATGGACAGGTGACTTAGCAGTTTTAAGGTTACTTAGTGAAGATTCTTAGGCAATGTGTTATAACCAGCCTGCCTCGGAAAGTGGGGCATTTCAGAACTGGAGAGGGAGAAGATGCAGTGGAATACCTTTACCCATTCAGAAGTTGACAGGGAAAATGAGCAGCAGTCATGAGATGTCTAGTGTTCCTGCTGTCTAGCCCTCAAGCAGCAGGAGTTACCTTGAGGGTTGGGTCAGAAGTTTTTCTGAAAGGGAAGGAAAGAAGGGATGTTTCAGTTTGAATTCAGCTCTTCACATGGGAGGAAATCCAGTCACCTTTATATGGTAAACTTAGAATTCTTCTACAGTCTGAAGTAAATAAGACTGTACAAATTGTGGTTGTATTTTGAAATGTAATCTTGAAATAGAGGGGAGCAGAAAGATTGTGGTATCAGATAAGTAGGGTCTGCAAAATCAAGCACTCTGCAGTACTTCATTTCTGAAGTGCATTTTACATTTAAGACAATACTGTATCTTTTTCATGAATATTTTAAAATGTTCCTTATTCTCATGCCTGTTCCCATCTTCTACACTGGTACAGTTTTGGGAGCTGACTGATATTTCTCAGCAAACACATCAAGGAAACAGTGAATATTGAGAAGGGATCTGAAGGAAGTGGACATACAGACATTTTGGTTTGTGCTTCCCCACAATCAAACTTAAAAGTTATTCCAGGCTTCTTTTTGTTGTTTGCTATTACTTCTGAATTGAACATTTATCTGAGATTTTCAGTAGCTTAATTGTTAAGTTACAGTGTTTTAACGTTGACTGCTTTGTTCTAAATTATGAAAATGAAGCAGAACTATTTTGAAATATAACTTTGGATTTCATAGCTTCAGTATTTTTGTTACTGTGAAACTAAAGACTTTGCAAACCTTATAGATTGAGCTACCATAAGGAACATTTTGAATATATATTCATATTACTATTCTTCTTGTTCAAGTAGTTTGTATTTGGTTATCTGAAACTTAATATGAGACATCAGCCCTTGAGATCTCTTTACTGCTTTTATAAATGTGCAATTAACTTTTGTATTTTTTCGTTTATCTTCTGTCACTTCCCTTTGAAAAATAATTAGGAGTGTATTGAAATAAATAATTCAGAGATGTTCTGCATATTTGCTAGGAAGAGCAAAAAACTTTCTCCCTCTTTGCCTTTTAAATTTATCCCTTGGGGGATTTTGTTAGAGCCTTATCTTCTGGTACATATGTTAAGTTTTTCTCCCTGAGTGTCCACCAGAGGGCACTGCTAAATTCACTGAAATAGTGTTTGCAGTTGTTTATTGTAGTTGTATTTTTTTTTTTCTTTTTTGGTCTTGTATGGTGAAAGGAATTTGTTAGTGCTTTTGAAGTTCTGGTAAATCTAAAAACAACCAAATCTTGGTGGGAAGGAATGAATAGATGGGTGCCTTTTAGACAACCCAGAGTAAGAAATATATGACTGTATCCACAAAGACACCTGTGAAGGCTGGCCTGTAAGTCCGTGTGTCTAGATGCAGGGTGGGAGGGTTGGCTCTGATAGCAACCATACAGGTTAGTTACAAACAAGTTGCAGAATATTATATAGCATCTGTTTATAATTTAATAATCCTTTCTCACTGAGCTCTGTAGACATTCATTTCATCTTGGATCATCCATTCCCACTCTCAAAATATTTTTTCATTAATTCTCTTTTTTCCTGCAGCCATCCCCATGGTTTAATTTTATGTATGAATCTGAGGTCTAAGATGAATAAAGAATTTGAAAATTTAGCTTTGGTAGAGTATATATGTTTCAAATAATAACAAAATGTTATATTCTATTTTTGTTTCAGCCCTATTCACCCAAAGACAGAAACATTTTTTTCCTATGTCTTCTGCTTGTGCGTGTGTGAGGGGGACGGGAGTGAATAATCATCTTGACAAACCTGTTAAAACGTATGGGCAATTTTCATGCTTAAATTTGATTGAGGTTGTAGGGCATTAAGCAGTTGAGAATTTCAGTTAAAGAGCACTCAATTTTATGAAAATAGAATCTACTTCATGATTTAATTTGTCATGTATCTTTTTAAAATAATCATTGCTTGATCTATGGTCTGCTTCTCCCCATCACTTTGTCATGACATTAAAGTGCTTTAAAAGCTAGTGATGCTTTAGAAAATTTTGAAGAATATCTGTCTGTGACTGTCTGTATTCTCTGACAGGAAGTTTTTCAACAGATGAGTATTTTTAATGCTTATATTCCTTCACTGATTTTCCCTTACTCTTGTGGCAATATTTTGGGGTGGTTGTGTTGGCTTGTTTTATGCAGAGTCTACATTGCCAACTTCATGTGATGGTGGCCTTTGACAGAAAAAAAGTGTCATAATAAAAAAATAGTTCTTTGTAAAGGTAAAGGTTTCCCCTTGACATTATGTCCAGTCATGCCTGACTCTAGGGGGCGGTGCTTATCTCTGTTTCCTAGCCGAGGGAGCCAGCATTTGTCCGCAGACAGTCTCCGTGGTTATGTGGCCGACATGACTAACACCTAGGTGCACGGAACACTGTTACCTGCCCACCGAAGTGGTACCTTTTTATCTTCTTGCATTTGCATGCTTTCGAACTGCAAGGTTGGCAGGAGCTGGGACGGAGCAACGGGAACTCACCCCATTGTGCAGATTCGAACTGATGACCTTTCAATGAACCAGCCCAGCAGCACAGCAGTTTAAACCAGTGCGCCACCTGCAGTCCCTCTTTGTAGAGGAGTTGTATTCTGGTTTGTTCAGTGGCTTTCCAAAAGAATTTAATGTTGAAAATTCAAGCGTTTATAATTAATGAATTTTAATAGCATCATAAACTTGGAAGAGGCCATTGAGTCCAACACCCTGCACAGTGCAGGAGTAGCTGCTCAGTATGCCAGTTTAAAGCAAGTCTGTCCAGCATCTGGTTGACTACCTTCTGAAAGACCTTCTGTAATAGAGATTCTACCATTTCCCTAGGCAATTGGTTCCATTGTCTGATTGCTTAGCCAGTCAGGAAGGTTTTCCTAATGTTCAACCAAAATCTGATTTCTTATAACTTAGTCTTTTAGTTTGTGTCCTTCAATCCTGGATAGCAGAGAACAGGATGTTTTCCTCTTCCATGCAAGAAACCTTTATTAGTTCTTTGTGGTCTCTGTACATCACACATGTGCATGTGTGGAGCCTGTTTGGGAGGATTCCACAGCTAATTAATTAGTATACAGTGGGAGCCTCTCCTTGGACACTCCCTGACATGCAGGAGGAGCTACCACCTGATTCACCTGATGGCAGTTTTTCTTTGACTGCCATTATGGGTGCATCAGGTTGGTCCTCTTCTGCTCCTTGTTAGGCCTTTTCATGAGTTCTTTCTTTCCGTGAGTTCTTTCTTCTGTGCCTAAAACTTCTCTTTGATCTCTCTTCCCCTTTTTAAAACAAAAAAAATTTATCCCCCCTCCAATTTTTTTTTTATCCTCATTACTTGTATTTTCACCTCACTTTCCTCTGCTGCCTTATGCCTTGTGTTATTCTCCTCTCCCTGTTTTGTCTCACCTTTTTGACCCTGCAGTGGCACTCAAAAGCACCTTTCAGAAAGTGTGTGAGTTGAGGCAGTGAACTCCTGCCACCTGATGGTCATTCACTCTACCTTTTCTGCCTGGGGGAAAGCCATGTGGTGGAATTCTGCTACTACTGCAAACCCTTTACTTAACAGGCAAGGAAGTGCAGGGCTGACTGCCTAAAAGTGAAACTCTGGAGCAGAGTCCTCTATAAGACTGGTATCCCTCATCCAGTGGAGCAACCTTCAACATCAGGGCCCCTAACTTTCTCCATGTCTCCTGCAGTGATGGCAGGACTCCCATCAGCATTTGGCACTATCTTTGGTCTTTGTTGCATCAGCCGTTTTGGAGGCCTTTGCCCTTTTTGCCCTTTCTTTTGGCTTTGATAATCTTCATTGTTCAGCAGGGCAGTCTTAGCCCGGATCCTCTGGTAGCAACACCACCCATCCCCAGGAGGTAAGCTCACCTATTACCTATATGTATGATGCACAGAGACCCCAGAGAAGAAAGGCAGGTAGCTTACTAATAACTGTCATTCTTCGAGTATTCATCTTTGTATTCACGCAAACTGCCATCCCCTATTGGTGTCTGCCACTATGACCTCCCAACATTATTCGGCAGGCAGGGAGAGACATAGGAAGGGTGGGACTCCCAGTTCCAACTTTGGAAAAAAGTTCTGGAACCTCATCATCAGCAGGCTAGTATGGGTCTTTCTGCACTGGCTGGGTGAAGCTGATGTATAGGGGCATTCCAGAGGGCATGAGCTACTGCTGGAGTTGAGTGAGCTACTGCTGTCCTACAAAGAATCCCAGGAGTATCTTGGTTCTCATAAGGAAGGGACAAAAATTTACATAGAAATCACCTGTCTAAATATTTTGGAGGGCAAGCATGGGAGTAATGGAAATCCTGCCGCCTTCTATTGGATGCCTGTAATTCTTTGTGTTTGGAGGTTTATGAACAGCCTCATTGAATAACACCCTAAACAAAGTGAGTAATTGGAATATTTACCCAGCCTGAAGAAGTCAAACCTGGACCCAGAGATCGCTTCCAATTATAGACCAGTGGCCAACATCCCATTCTTGGGCAAGGTGCTCGAGTGGGTGGTGACAGGATAACTCCAAGCTCTCTTGGAGGAAACTGACCATCTGGACCCATTTCAGTCTGGTTTCAGGTCTGGTTACAGGCCTGAAACTGCCTTGTTTTCCCTGTATGATGATCTTTGCAGGGAGAGGGACGGGGAGTGCATCCCTGTTGGTTCTCTCGGACCTCTCAGTTGCTTTCAATACATGAACACCATAGTATCCTTCTGTATAGGCTGGCTGAGTTGGTGATTGGAGGCACTGCCTTGCAGTGGTTCTGCTCCTACTTGGCAGGCCTATTCCAGAAGGTGGTTCTGGGAGATTATGACTCTGTACCATGGCAGCTATGCCATGGAGTTCCACAAGTCTCCTTTTGATCTTCCATGCTTTTTAATATCTACATGAAACCACTGAGAGAAGTCCTCCAGAGGTATGGGCTGAGGAGTCATCAGTATGCTGATGACACCCAGTTCTACCTCTCTTTTTTATCCAATCCAGGTGAGGCAGTGGCTGTCTTTAACCAGAGTCTGGCTGCAGTGATGGGCTGGATGAGGGCCAATCGAGACTTAATTCAGACAAGACAGATGTCCTGTTGGTAGGGAGTTCAACTCTCGGGTAGGTGTTCTTTGCCCTGTTCTGGACAGAGTTGCACTGTCCCTAATGGACAGGGTGTGTATTTTGGGAGTGCTCCTTGACCCAGAGTTATTCTTGGAGTTCCAGGTGACTGCGGTGCCAAGGGCTGCCTTCCTTCAGTTTCAGATGATCCATCAACCACGTCTTTACTTGGATGAGCAAAGCCTAGCAATAATGACCCATGCTCTGGTAACCTCCTGATTGGACTGTTGTAATGCACTCTACGTGGGGCTGCCCTTGAAGAAGGTCTGGATACTTCACTTGGTTCAGAATAGAGCAGTCAGGATGCTAACAGGGACCGGCAAATATGCGCATATAACACCAGTCCTTTATCATCTGTACTGGCTAACAGTTGAAGTCTGGACCTAATTTAAGGTGCTGATGATGACTTGTAAAACCCTTATCTGCTTAGGACCTGGATATTTGAAGGCGCACCTTGTTCCATACATAGCTGCCTGCCCCTTAAGATCTGGGTTGGAGGTCCTTCTTTGGGAGCCCCTTTGAAGGAGATCAGAAGAGTGGCCACCTGGAGAAGGGCCTTCTCTGCAGTGGTGCCCCAGCTATGGAAAATTCTTCTTGGAGAAGTGCACCTGGCACCAACACTTTTTCATTTTGGTGCCAGGCCAGAACCTTTTTATTTTTCTGATATTTTAAATGTTATTGTTGCTCTAAGGACTTTGCTGTACTTTGAAGTCTCATGCTATACTTTTATTTTATTGTATTACAGTCTGGGGACTTAGTGAAGTATGGTATATAAAAGTTTTAAATAAGTAAGATTTATTTTCATGTGGATGTCTCCATTCTCTGTTACCTTTCTCCTAAAACTTTGCTCATATGCATGATTACTTGGAAGAAAGTTTCATTGCTCTAAATAGTGCTTTCTTCTAGGTAGTTTTAGAAAGCATTGCAATGTAAATCTTACAGTTGATACAGTTCCTCTAGGGGAGGTGCCCAGAACTCCGTCTGGTCCAACTTTATTGGATGAATTTCAGTTAATGAGGCCTGATGATGTGGACAAGGTGCTTGGACAAGTGTGTCCAACCACCTGCTTACTTGACCCTTGCCCTTTATGGTTACTTACCAAAGCCAAACACGGGATTGGTTCCTGGACCCAGGAGGTTATTAACGCCTCACTGAGGGAGGGCCAGGTGCCTGCTTCTTTAAAGGAGGTGGTGATCAGGCTTGTGCTAAGGAAGGCATCCCTGGATCCAGAGATGTCCGCCAATTATAGACCAGTGGCCAACATCCCGTTTCTGGGCATGGTGTTGGAGTGGGTGGTGGCGGGACAACTCCAGGCACTCTTGGATGAAACTGCTGATCTGGACCCATTTCAGTCTGGTTTCAGACCCGGTTACAGTACTGAATCTGTCTTGGTTGCCCTGTATGATGACCTGTGCAGGGAGGGGGACATCCCTGTTGGTTCCCCTGGACCTCTCAGCAACTTGCGATACCATCAACCATGGTATCCTTCTGGATAGGCTGTTGGGACTTGGAGTAGGAGGCTCAGCTTGCCGGCCAATTCCAGAAGGTGGTGCTGGGGGACTTTGGCTCTGCGCAATGGCAACTCTGCCATTGGATTACCTCAGGGCTCCATTTTGTCTCCCTTGCTATTTAACATCTACATGAAACCGCTGGGAGAGGTCATCAGGAGGTTTGGGCTGCGAAGTCATCAGTATGCTGATGACACCCAGCTCTTCCTCTTCTTTTCAACTAATCCAGGTGAGGCAGTGGCTGTCCTGAATCCATGCCTGGCTGAGGCAATGGGCTGGATGAGGGCCAATAAACTGAAGCTCAATCCAGATATTACAGAGGTCCTGTTGGTAGGTGATTCAAGTTTAAGGGTGAGTGACCTGGGCCCTGCCCTGGACGGGGTTGAACTCCCTCTAAAGGACAGGGTCTGCAACTTAGGAGTGCTCCTCAACCTGGAAGTGTCCCTGGAAGCCGAGGTGACAGCGGTGGCGAGGAGCGCTTTCCTTCAGCTCCAGCTGATCCAGCAGCTGCGTCCTTACCTGGAGGAGAACGGCCTGGCAACAGTGACACATGCACTGGTTACCTCCTGTTTGGACTATTGTAACGTGCCCTATGTGGGGCTGCTCTTGTAGATGGTCTGAATACTTCAGATGGTGCAAAATAGAGCTGCCAGGATGCTGCCAGGGACTGGTCATTATTCTCACATAACTTCAGTCCTCTATCAGCTCCATTGGCTTCCCATTGAAGTCCGGGCTCAATTCAAGATGCTGGTTATTACCTATAAAGCTCTAAACAGTTTGGGACCAGGATACATAAAGGAACGCCTTTTTCCCTATATGCCCTCCTGCCCCCTAAGAGCAGCAGAGGCCCTCCTCCGGGAACCCTCTTTGAAAGAGGTTAGGAGACAGTACTCAAAGGAGAGCTTTCTCTGCAGTGGCACCCTGACTATGGAATGCGGTCCCTAGAGAGGTCCCCTGGCGCTGTCATTATATGCTTTTCTGTGCCGAGTCAAGACCTTTATATTTAACCAATATTTTAAAGTTAATTTTAATGGTATATTTATTTCTTTAATTCATTTTAACCATGTTATTTTACACTCAGTTGTGGTCTAGTCAATTTATTTCTTTACGATTGTTGGGGTTTTAATGTTTATAAACCACCCAGAGAGCCCTCTGGGCTATTGGGGTAGTATATAAATGCAATCAATCAATCAATCAGCAAGCAAGCAAGCAGAAATATGTAAAAGTTGCAGTTGAGTGACTATTTTGTGCAGTTTTTTCATTTTATTTTGTTAATTATGGATAGAACTAGAACTGGTAGATGCCTTTAATTCCAGAATAAGATTGACACAGGAAGCCACCTTATTGATACTAAGTCAGTTCCTAATGATCATGGGTTCCCAATGCTTCTCATCGTTTACCTCTATAAAATCACCCTTTTCTTTTGCCTTTTTCAAACCTGAAATTTAGTAAGCTTTTCTAAATGGAGTGGCCAGAGGCTTCAGTGATGTCCAGTCTGATGCATGCATATTGACGAAGTAAATTCCAGTAAGTTCAATGTAATTTGTTTCTAGGTAACCATGCATAGAACCGCAAACCTCAAAAAAAAAAAAAAAAGGGGGGGGTATATCTATCTCACAACAGCAAGATATTGGCCAGTTTAGGGAAATACTGTAATTAGTGGCAGTGATCTCTCTGAGCCTTCAGCAAAACTATTTCTTAGTTTTTCTTCAGATGCTTTAGCTATAATAATGGAGACTAAACCTGGATGCTAGTACATACAAGTCATGTGCCCTGTCTCCAAAGTACTCATATTTCTCCCTTTCCTTGCCTTCAGAAAGTGAATCTGCCCAACTGTACAAAGCAAGGCAGACCTTATATTTTCATGAACTAGGGTGCACCCGTGTGTGTTTTACTACAATCTCAACATTCACTAAGTAGTGTCTGATAGTGGTCTATGGACAGAAGGACACACGTCACGTTGAGGAATTGGATGTCTCTGAGTGCATAACCAGCGCAGGAATTACTTTCCATATCTAAATTTTAGCATACAGTTAGCACGCAAAAATCCATTCCTGGTTCTCCCCACCACCACAACCACTTTCATACTTTGAGCAGCCTGATTTAGAAAAGGCTATGTAGATGCCATTGCTTAATAGTTGGGGTCCTAAAAACCTTTGCATAAGATCTAGAACAGGGGTCCTCAAACTTTTTAAACGGGGGGCCAGGCCAGTTCACTGTCCCTCACACTGTTGTGGGGCTGGACTATAATTTGAAAAATTATAATTAAAATAAACAATTAAAATGAAATAATTAAAAATTAATGTTTGCTCCACTTGCTTGGGCTGCAGCAGAAGCCCAAGATGATGCTGTGCTGCCCACTGAAAGGGCACGACATGAGGGGGAGCCATGAGGGTGCACTCGCCTTGGTCGAGGCCTTCCCGGCTCCTCGCCACTGCCCCGCTTCTGAGCCGGAGGAAGGTCCCCTTGCTGGTGCTCACCCGGCTCTGGGAGGGGGAGCGGGAGCAGGAAGCCGTTGAGGCGAGCACGGGGCAGCTCCCAGCGAGGAGGGAAGTAAGGGCTTCTTTCAGAGGTGAAGGACGGACCTGCAGCCACAGGGGGAAGAAACATGGCAGCCACTGTCACTGTCGAGTGGCTGCTCCCAGGCTCGGTGAGACAGCCGCAGCTCACATAATTAAAAACAGAATTCAAAAGTTATATTTTTCTTACCTTCAATCCTTTTTTAGTGCCTTCGTCTCTCTCTCTTCTGCCCTGCTCTCTTCTGTTTCCTGCTCCATATTCCCACTCCATATATGCATGGAATGGGGTGGGGGGAGCCAGTTGAGCTGTTGCAATTCGGCATGTGTGCCGACTCTCTGCTGAGTTTCTCTCTGCTTGGAGATGGTTTTCTCTAAACAAGTCCAAAAGCTGTGAGGCAGACCAGATTAATGAGCATGGCAGGCCAGATCCAGCCCATGGGCCATAGTTTGAGGACCCATAAACTAGAATAACCTGTCCTACCCGGCTCTATTATATGGAAGTTGTTGTTTCCAAATTTTTGCACATTTTCTTAAGATACTCCGGAACAGAGTTACAGTTCTTCACTTTTGGAATATTTTGTTTTGAACCAAAAACTGAACTACATAGAAACATAGAGACAGAGCGAGTCAGAAGGGGTCTCCAGGGCCATCTAGTCTGACCTCTGGCACCAGCCAGCTCCGCTCACGACATGCTCACCATGTGCATGTCCAGCCTATCTTTGAATACCCTTACCGATGAGGCCTCAACGACCTCTCGTGGAAGCCCATTCCACACCCTTGGGGTCCTAACTGTCAAGAAGTGCTTCCTGGCATCTAAATGGAACCTTGGTTCCCTGAGCTTTGCAACATTGGAGTGTGTCCTGCCTTCCTCTGCAGGGAGGAACAGGTCTCTACCCATCTCCTTGTGACATCCCCTCACATACCTGTATGTTGCCAACATATCCCCTCTGAGTCCCCTCTTCTGCAGGCTGAAGAGACCCAGTTCCCTCAGTCTCCATACCCCATCTCCTGCAAACTGGCCACCAACCTTGTGGCCCTACGCTGCACTGACTCTAACCTGGCTATATCCTTTCTGTAATGAGGGGCCCAAAACTGAGCACAATACTTCAGTTGCGGGCACACCAGAGTCGTATAGAGTGGTAGTAATACCTCTCTTGATCTAGAAGCCACACTTCTGGTTATGCAACCAAGGGTGGTGTTTGCCTTCTTGACCACTGCATCACACTGCTGACTCATGTTTAGCCTGTAGTCAACCAGTACCCCAAGGACCCTTTCACAAGTGCTGCTCTCCAGCCACTTGTCACCTAACCTATACTTATGACACCTATTCCTTATCCACATTGAACGCCATCCTGTTGTCTCCTGCCCACTTCCATAGTCTGTCCAGATCCTTTTGGATCTGGAGTACCTGCTCCTCAGTTGTGGCCAATGCTCCAGTTTTAGTGCTGTCTGCGAATTTGATCAGCAGACTGTTCACCCCTTCTTCCATTTCATTTATGAAAAGATTAAACAGGATCGGCCCCAGAACAGAGCCCTGGGGGACCCCGTTTGTCACTGGCCGCTATTCTGATGATTCCCCACTAATGGTTACCCTCTGCTTTCGGTCAGTCAGCCATGCCCTAATCCACCAGACAGTGCTTTGGTGGATCCCGAAACTCCTCAGTTTCTCCACCAGGATATCATGGGGCACTTTGTCAAGGCCTTGCTGAAATCCAGGTATACCACATCCACTGCATCCCCTCCATCTAGCCATCTTGAAACCTTGTCATAGAATTCCACAAGGTTTGTCTGGCAGGACCTGTTTTTGCGGAAGCCTTGTTGTGTGGCTGTCAACCTCCCTTCCCTATCTAGCATCACTGAATCTCTCTCTGTTATGAGCCTTTCCATTGTTTTTCCTACAATGGACATAAGGCTAACAGGTCTGTAATTCCCCATGTCCCTTCTACTACCCTTTTTGAAAATTGGGACCACTGATGCCACCCTCCAGTCCTCTGGGACTTCACCCGTTCTCCACGAGGCCTCAAAAATGGTGGCCACACTAGATGTTGTTCTGGCCTTTAAAACAGTAAATACTTTTAAAGCTTTCTTTAAAAAATATTTTAAAAGTAAATATTTTTAAAGCTTTCTTATTATACAACAGTGTATACAACATTGTACAGACAAAATCCTAAATAAATGGCATGTCCAAAACATCATTAGATTAAATTAGATGACCAGATGTACTTTATTCTTGATTATCTCAATCATTGACTTTAAATCTTTGATTTTAACCCCCCTCCCCCATAGTACTTTTTAAAAGGCATGCAAAAAGAGGGAGGAACTGGATGATCAAACAAAACCTAATCATCCCAAGCTAATCAATTAAGATAATATTCAGAGTAGTTATTATTAGTCCCTTAACATGGAGCCACATCCATTGAACAATTTAAAAATGGCATGAACAGAAGTTTAATGAGAGTGATAAAATTATCTTAAACTTAATTTTAGGACTTAGGACTGTTACCTGTATTGTTTTTAGTAAAGTGACTTAGTTTACTTTACTTTCATGTCATGCTTATTTGCAAGTTTTACTGTACTTTCTCATGTTTCACTTGTTGCATTCAGAACATTATACAACTAATACAAGAATGAGAGTTGAAGAGTAACTTGGATCTGAAAATACACCATGTGCCCTCTTGTGGACAAATGTAGACTTTCTGTGTTGAAAGACAATAATTATTTAGGTTTGTTCATATTCCATAATAACTCTAAAGTTATATATTTGCATGAATGGGAAGCTACTTATTTTACCTTTTCCTACTCCCTTGGTGTAAATTGACTAAAACCTGGATTAATTTCTTCTATTTTGAACAGACCTATTCTAAACCTCAAGAAGAGTATTCACTTACATCAGTGTTAATATCAACTTGTGTCTTCAGGTTTCTTTCATCTTGTTGCTGAAGATGTACACCTGCATTGTAGACAAGATAATGAAGGTCATGTAAAAACATTCAGTCCAGTGCTGCCTCATCTGATTCAAAGATGCTCACCAGGATTTCTAGCAGTGGTCTTTTCCATCACTTACTACCTAACCATATAATCCTGTGTGCCATTTACTTTATTGCCCTTCTCCTAATGAAATATACATGCCCACTTCCAGCTGTTTTATCTTCAGAACATCTCTAACAAAATTCTACTTAATTTAAGTAAAGTGCATCTGTAGCTTACCAGCAGAGAGCAGGGCAAAATCAGCATACAAAAGTTTTCATTTGATTATGAAGATTCTTATTTATGGTATAATTTTATTTTGATTGGCTGAAGTTTTATTAATTTTTTTAGTTGCAACTCTTAAAGCTACCAATAACTATTAACATCTTGAACTAGAAAGCCATTTATTAAGGCATTGGGACTACTTAGCACCAAATTGACTTGCACTGTAACCTGCTACCCTGGCATTGGGGTAGTACTTATATGAATATAATATCATATTCTCTTATTTTTTATTCCATATTTACCATTAGCAGTGAAACATTTGTCTATGTTAGTGGTTGATTGCTGTGTGAAAGTAATGTCTGCATACACTATGGAGTTTTAATAGCAAGAGTTTAAGCCAGTCTCTCATGTCCTATAGTTCTCTGTCATCTTTTGAAAAGACCTAGATATTTTATAGGTTTCTTAAAGTGAAGGAAACTGAAAATATTTCTGTCTTAGTATGGTTCCTGTGAACTGCATAGGACACTTTCTCGTGTATATTAATAATTGGAACCATAAAGAGAGATAAAGGGACATTGTCTATCTAGGATATTTATCTGTATGTTACCTACAGAAACAGTACCTTTTATACCACCATTGTCCAGTTTAATGAAGAACCGTAGTTGGATTAAAAAGTATATAGAGGTGCTATATATGCATCTCCCTACCATGCTGAACAACTGATAAGTGTGGTGCAGTGAGTAGAGCAGTGGTAAGCAACTAGGTTCCCTCTGTATATTTTAGAGTACAGCTTACACACTCCCAGAGCATTGGTCATGTTGCCTGGAATAGAGTGTCTGACTATATCTGGGAAGATTTTTGTTCAGTTCCACACGTAAGATGGGAAGTTCGTTTGGTGACCTTGGGCAAGTTCTTCGTCGTGGCCTCTGTGCATCACACATATGGGTTCTGCGCCTGCACAGTGCCTTTGGCCAGAAGATTAACAGCTAACAGTTTTTGGCGGGAACTCCGCTCCCCCTCCCCCCTAGCATTATATCAGGAGCTGAGTGTCCTCCATTTTCCAGTCTTTGCGACCGCCTTTCGTTGTGCCTCGTGCCACGTTGCTCTTGCTAAGATTATTACTTACCTTCTTGCTCATTCGAAAATCTCTCCTTTTTCCTACCAAGTTTGTATCCCTTGTTCTTGTTGTTAGTACTTCACTTATATTTCTTCTTAACTTTGCACCATGTTTTCCTCTTTATCGTTCCTATTAAAAAAAAAACAAAAACCAAAAATATTACTTTCCCGCTTTCCTATCTCCTTTTTTCTTCTTTCTAAGATGGCGCAACAGGTGGCGTTCCGCAAGTGCGGAAAATGCGGCCCGCATGATCTGTGCCTCCTTTGTTTGGGGGAAGGGCACAGAACCGATAAGTGCGGCCATTGTTTGGCCTTCTCTAAACAGGCGAGGAAGAACAGGGAGAACCGCCTTCGCAAACTCTTATGGGACCAGGCTCTCCTCCAATTGGACCGGCTGGTGGCTAAGCCTTCCACTGTTGTGGCCCTACCCGAAGGCCGTCCAACTTCGGCTGACCTGCCGCAACGCCCGGCCTCTTCCTCCATTGCTCTGCCCTCACGCCCTTCTGAAGAAGGCGCTCATACCATGGCCGACCAGTCTGTTTCCCTGCCGAGGAAACAAAAGGAAAAAAGAAAGCACAGCGACTCAGATTAATATCCTGTGCATAAGAAGGCCAAGAAAGATAAGATGGGCAAGCTGGTTAAGAAGCCGAAGAACCTCGAGCAGGCAAAACACCGCCACTCGGGCTTGGCCTCTTCCTTGATTCCGACCCCTGCTTCGGAACCGACCCCCTCAGTCCCGACCATCCAGGCGGCTATGAGGGTTACCCCACCGGGCTCACCGCGCCGACCGACAGCCGAACCCATTCCGGATTCAAGGCGTGGTTCCATCTCTGATGGGGAAATACGAGATTCTCCACCTAGAGTTCGATCACCAACCCCGATGGCTCCAACCCCGATGCATACTGAGATTGCCATCTCCCCTCTGAGAAGCTGTAGGAGCCGTTCCTCAGATGCGAGGTCTGATGATTGATACCACTCCAGGTACTCCTCCACTCCGAGACGGGAAGAGTACCACTCCGTAGCCTATTATCTGACCTCCAGGGGACAATCTTCACCACCAGCGCCTCAGGAACGTTTCCATTCAATGCCCAGAGACATCCCAAGGGCCCGATCTAAAGAAAGTGGCAGATCAGAGTCACCAGGAGATTCTTCCTCCAGTGTACCACCCCCCTACTGGATGGAATCCGACAAGTCTGAGGCTGACTCGACCTCACCGGATGCAGCGGTTGCTTCTCAGGGCCCGGCGTCACCCGAGGAACCGTATATATCGTTTAACTATCTGATGGCCAGACTAGTGAGATCACTCGATATAGAAGCCCACCAACAGCTGGGACCGAGCACCGATCATTTTTATGATGTGGTCAGGGGCGAACGATTCACATCTATTGCCTTGCCATTTATTACGACCTTACAGCAGGCAAAGACCCAGCCATGGGACCTCCCAGCTCACCCACAGCCGACCTCTCGTAAATACGAGTCCATGTATCAGGTGCAGGAAGAGGACATCCCGTTTCTTCTCCGTCACCCCAATTTTCCGGATGAGATGAAGTGGAGAATTGAGGAGATGCCGTTCGACAGGTCAGGTCTCTTCCATGCGAGGACGGATAGCAAATTGAAGAAAATCCATGAATCAAGGATGACGGCCCGTCGTATGGAATTGCAATCTCTACCCCGACGTAAGTGGTCATGGTCACGTCCACAGTACCGTCAACAGTTTCCGCCTCGGCAACAGCAACCGCATCAATGTCAGCAGCGTCGCAGGCAACAACCACCCCAGCGCTTCCAATAGGGCCGTTGCCGCTTTGATACGGACAGGCGACAGCGCTGATGCGACGAGCGAACCTCTCCTCTCATTCCAACTCTACGCTCCCCCCTCTCATTTGGGGATCGACTGAAGAGTCGGCTCTCCATTTGGGAGTCCATCACATCTGATGGGTGGGTGTTATCTATCATTCAGCATGGATATGGAATCGAATTCGACGTTGTGCCATCACCGAATCCTATCCGCTATACTCCGACTTCCTTGGTACTGTTAGACGAGATTCACCAACTCCTTGCTAAAGGAGCTATTCGTCGCCTGTTGTTATCGGAGGGATTCCACGGGTTCTATTCCAGATACTTTACGGTCCCGAAACGAGATGGGGGGTCTCAGACCAATATTGGACTTGAGAGCTCTCAATAGATTCATAACACCAAAGAAGTTTCGGATGACCACACTTCAAAGTATTCTCCCGTTGCTGGGAAGAGGGGATTGGTTCGCCTCATTGGATCTGAAGGATGCCTATTTTCATATTTCAATACATCCAAGTTATAGGCGTTTCCTTCGTTTTGTGGTGGACTCTGAAATCTACGAATTCAATGTGCTACCGTTTGGATTAACCACTGCACCACGGGTTTTTACAAAATGTATGGCTCCTGTCTGTGCACACCTTCAATTACGTGGAATTCAGATATACCTGTACCTTGATGATTGGTTGCTGGTCTCCGACACAGAAGCAGGACTTTCGTCTGCTGTTGAGTTTACATGTGCTCTATTGCACGATCTCGGACTCTGTATTAATCAACAGAAATCTTCTCTTCTTCCTACGCAGGTGATCAGCTTTATTGGAGCCCGGCTGGATTCTACGTTGGCAAGAGCCTTCCTTCCTCGGGACAGACGGCATGCGATTGCTCAGTGCATCGCTCGGATTTGACAAGCAAGAACCGTCCCCGCCTGGTCTATTCAGAGCCTGTTGGGACACATGTCTGCTTCCATCGCTGTGGTTCCGCATGCCAAACTCAGGCTATGTCCCCTTCAACTGTTCTTCAACAGAACGTTTCGACCACAGACAGATCCACCTACCAAACGGACTCGACTCCCAGCTTCCGTTCTTCAGTCCCTGTTATGGTGGATAGACCCAGCCAATCTGACTGTAGGCATTCCGTTTCGACCCCAGTACCCTGCAGTAACCCTCGGCACCGATGCGTCCCTGCTGGGATGGGAAGCAATTTGCTCTGATCTATGTACCCAGGGGATATGGAGTCACCGGGATTGCAGGAACCATATCAATTTTCTGGAACTTCTTGCCGTTTTCAAAGCCCTGCAATCATTCGAGGATGTGCTTCTACACCAGGTCATCCAGGTGACCTCAGACAACATGGTGACGGTCTTTTATTTGAACAAACAAGGGAGAACCCGATCCCGGAAACTAGCCTGCCTGGCCATGCAGATTTGGGACTGGTGCATACCGAGAGGTATTACTCTTCTAGCAGTTCACCTTGCGGGCACAGAAAATACAGACGCAGATCTCTTGAGCAGACATATGTCGTGGTCACATGAATGGGAGCTAGACCATCGGGTTCGCGACATGCTATTTCACCGATGGGGCCAGCCAGACATCGACCTGTTTGCCACACAACAGAACAGGGCATGCACGGCCTATTGTTCCAGAGCGGGGATGGGTCAGGACTCGCTCGGGGACGTTTTCATGATCCCCTGGACAAATATGACTTTTTATGCTTTCCCTCCGATCCCACTCATCATGAGAGTGTTGGCAAAGATCATTCACGAAGGGGCCACAGGGCTACTGATCACCCCCTGGTGGCCACGCCAGCCATGGTTCTCAACTCTCCTTCACGTCTCCCAAGAAGAATTTCTCCAACTCCCTCTTCTTCCTTATCTCGTTACCCAGAGGGAGGGCACAATCCGCCACCCAGACTTGCTGTCGCTGAAACTGACTTCATGGAGGATACGATGACCAGCTGCGATACATCGGTATCGACACCACCAACCGTCCCGGCCATTCCTGCTCAGCAGAGTCTACACCCAGACCTACAGTATATTCTCGAATCTGCGCTACGACCATCTACTAGGAAGTCGTACGCGGCAAAATGGCAGAGATTCTCTAACTTTACCAATTTACACTCGTTTCCGGCCCCCTCGGCTTCTGTTTCACAGATACTTCAGTTTCTCTTTGAATTGCATCAGTCTGGACTCAAACCTTCGTCCATAAAAGTTTATACAGCAGCGATTTCACATTACTGGGGAACTATACATGGTCTCTCCATTTTTGCTCAACCTCTGATTAAAAGATTTTTGAGAGGATTGAGTAATCTGCATCCAACTGTAAGACCTCTAATGCCTACCTGGAGTCTTTCGGTGGTTTTACAAGCGCTGACTCGATCACCTTTCGAACCCATGGCGACGATCGATCTACGCCTTGCTTCATGGAAGACTGCCTTCCTTGTTGCAGTGACTTCAGCCCGTAGATCCTCTGAACTCTGCGCCCTTCGGGTAGACACCCCTTTTCTAAATTTTCATAAGGAAAAAGTGGTTCTTCAGCTGGATCCGTCTTTCCTTCCAAAAGTCGCTACTTCGTTTCACATGCAACAGGAGATTGTTTTACCGGCATTCTTTCCAACCCCTTCGAATCCGATAGAGCGATCTCTACATATGCTGGACATTCGTCATTGCTTATCCTTTTATAGGTCCAGGACGGAGTCTGTTCGGCGTTCCAATAGACTTTTTGTGAAATATTCGGAACATGACCGAGGTTGTCCAGTCACTTCACAACATCTTTCGAAATGGATAGTAAATACAATTGTCCTGTCTTATCAGTTAGCTAAGTTGGACTTGCCATCTACTCCAAGAGGTCATTCTACAAGAGCTGTTGCTGCTTCTTCGGCCTTTGCATCAGGGGTCCCGATAGAAGATGTGTGCAGGGCGGCCATTTGGGCTACCCCGTGTACCTTCGCCAGATATTATAGACTCGATGTCCGTGCCAGGCAGGATTGCTCTTTTGGCAGAGCTGTCCTTTCTTCTGTCCTTCACTGATGACACCTCCCTCCTCCATTTGGGGTAAGCTTGTTATTCAACCCATATGTGTGATGCACAGAGGCCACGACGAAGAAGAGCAGGTTGCTTACCTGTAACTGATGTTCTTCGAGTGGCCATCTGTGCAGTCACACAACCCACCCTCCGACCCCGCTTGGTGTCATGGGTGGTCCGACTATTTCTTTCGATACTATGATCTCTTTGCTATGTGTCGTATCACTACTGAATTTGGCTATCTTGTCATACTGACAAACCTTATTATAAGAACAAATGTCTGTCTTTCAAAGACTGGAAAATGGCGGACACTCCGCTCCTTATATAATGCTAGGGGGGAGGGGGAGTGGAGTTCCCGCCAAAAACCGTTAGCTGTTAATCTTCCGGCCAAAGGCACTGCGCAGGCGCAGAACCCATATGTGTGACTGCACAGATGGCCACTCGAAGAACATCAGTTATAGGTAAGCAACCTGCTCTTATCAGCTCTCACAGCTTGTCTGGCCTCACAGGTCACTTGCAAGGATAAAAGGCTATGAGAAACAACCATATGGACTGCCCTGAGACTTCTTAGAAGAGAGGCAGATATCAATGTAGCATATAAAATTGATCAACATGATTCTAGCTTCCCTTAAAGAGCAACCATGCATGGACTGTTGAAATGAAGCCTATATATTTTTTTTATTATTATTATTATTATTATTATTATTATTATTATTATTATTATTATTATAACATTTCTATGCCGCCCCTTGCCGAAACCTCGGGATTTTGCAGATCCCCCTATTCTTTGACTTAGTTTTGTCTTAAATATTATCATTTCTTTGCAGTGTTTTGCTTTATCACTCTCAAAATAGCTAATCTGCTAAATCAACAGGTGATTTGAATTCTGATATTCTATAAATGGGTGTAACATAGTGAAACTAGTTAGATAAATTATTATAGAAGTAAAAGCAAATATTATTTGTTCAGTATTACACTTATACTAGTTATATTGTCAATTTTTGTATGTGCAGTCAGGGATGTTCATAATATTAGCCGAAGTGTTATGCTTTCTTAAATGGTTAGAATGTATAATCAATAAATTGTTTGACATCAGAGGATATCTATTTCTGAGTCATTTCTTAAATGATGTAGACATGAACCCTATTTTGAGATCATGCATGTGCACAATAGGAAGCCCATCCAGGCTTAATAACAAATGTATAATTACTAATGTGATACACATGATTAGAGAAATGTGTTTATTTCATTTACAGTTTGTGTGTTTTTAGGTGTGCAGTTATGTTATTTTATGTATACATCCAAAAAATCCTAATGTGAAAGCATGGTTCAAAGGGCAATTGCTTTCACAATTTAGGTGTAGTCCTATAGGTTGTACTTATGCTAGTCTGGAGGTTGTGAGTTCAAAACTCTCTGCCTATCCTGAAACATGCTAGCAAGAGCCAAGTAGAGCAAGCAGAGGATAAAAGCGATGTTGCCTCCATTCAGAACAGAAAATAGCTGAACAGCCCTTTCATCCAGATTTACTCTTCAGTGGTGAGGAGAGGACTAGAGAGACCATAGAATACTGCATATCCTGGTCTTTCTTCCCCTTTCCCTTCTTCTTCCCAAATATCAGCATGCCTTGTTTCCCACTTTTCCAAAAGTAAACTTTTCATGGTTTCTGGAAAAGGATAAGGGAAGGAAAATTCACAGTTGGGTCTCCTCAATGCTTAAAGTTCTGTACTCCGGAGCAGAGGAAGAGGTCTACAGCATCTTGTGATGTCCTAGACTTAAGATTGCTATCTAAATTAATGTAACCAGAAAGCTTGGCATGGCTTATTAGTGACATCTGAACAGATTCTTTTTAAAGACTTACTGCTTTTTCAGACTTGCAGGTAAACAGCTAAAACAAATCAAACTATATTTTAAGTAATCCATATGTTTGACTATAATATGGCAAGCTACCTTCCTAGAAGGAAGTGACATATGAATGCCTATAAAACTGTGTTATTGTTTAGCCTGTATGATGATACAATTGCTTTACTTTTCATAGTATTCCTCTGCAAATAAAAAAAATCAGTAAAGCTTTATGCAGACTTGGAAATCTCTTATGGCCTTTGCAAATGGAGTCTGTCTTTCTCATTCCAGTGCTTGGGAGATGGGAAGTAATGACAGCTGGCACCCGAAATAAAATCTGTGTGTAGGCACTACCATCCCAGCACTTCAGGATGAATGGGGATATGCCTCATGTTCCCATCACGACTCTTGCAGGGATCGCTAGTCTTACAGACCGTAAGTATCCCTTTTTGTTGTTAAAGTTACTCAATAGTTAATGTGTGAATAAAATTTTGAATTAAGCATCTGTTTTATTGACAAAAAGCATTGCAAAAGCTCTCTGCCATTCAGTATTGCCCACCTGACAGTATAAAATTTTATTCTTAAATTGAATGAAAACTTAGAGATAGCTGCTTGAAATTTTATCTATAGCATGGTGTTGCATCACCTAGATTCTGCTGCATCATGAAATGGTCTCCTCTTTCTTAAACTGATGATAGGAAGACATTAAAGTTTTCTTTGTCCTGGAGGAGAAAGTAACAGCATTTTATTTGGGCTCCTATTATGGATATTTAAGCACCTGCACACTTTTTTTGTAAAGTCCTCTAACAACTGTACCGAGCCCTCTCACAGGATGGAAATACAGGGAGAAAATGTCTTGCTTTGAGCATTGTCATCTTTGCTTCCCAGTTGTCAAAAGCAAGGAAGTTAAATGCATAATAATGTTTTTAAAATCCATTGAAGGGAGATGTGCACTATGATAACGGGGGGACCTATTCCTCCCCCAGACTTCTTTTGTCTGCGCAGCAGCCATTGTTGCAGGATAAATTAGTTTTGCTTTTATTTCTGATGCTTAAAAATAAGATTAATGATCATTTTACTTTACTGGTGCAGAAAAGTAAATACACAAATGTTTTACTATGTGAGTATGAAATGGACTGAAGTATTGGGAAGGTTCTGATAACCACTAATGATGTCATATGCTCCCAGTCACAGTCCAGATAGCAATACAGAGTAATATGAAAATTGTTTCTAAAAGGTTAATTTTTGTGCATTCATTAACTTTTTTTAAACCTTTCAAAATAGTTTTGAACCAACTGCCTCTTCCATCACCTTTACCTGCTACAACTACAAAAAGCCTGCTCTTTAATGGACGAATTGCAGAGGAGGTGAACTGCCTTTTGGCCTGTAGAGATGAAAATCTGGTTTCACAACTTGTACACAGCCTCAACCAGGTGTCCACAGATCACATGTATGTATTTAAAACCACATCACAAATGAAGGCCAAAACAGTTTGTCATGAATGAACATTTAGCAGACACATTAAAGACATGGTACAGTATCCAACAGTTTCATTCTGTAAACTCAAATAGCTTTTTCAGAGTTTTGCTGTATCTTTTTGTTGTGCAAGGAATAGCTCATTACACTTGTGCAACACTTGTCCCAGTGGTCGTACAAGCATAGTGTACAACTGCTTTCACATTCTCACCTGTGCAAATGCAACTTTAGTTGAATTCTTTTCTTATGCATAGTTTATTTAAAACATCTGTATGTGGCCCAATTGTGCCACAGTACCTCTGGGCTGCTCACAATTACTTCAAAACCTAGTTTCTGTTAGTGAATGATGCAATTGGATACTGTCCAATGTTAGGTTGGTTAAACTAAGTAGAATATCATATTTGACGACTACATCAGTCTGTATTTTTCTTACATGGATGCCAATTTATTTCCTAATTCAGTGTATTATTGTTTTGAAACAAATGACTTCAGTAACCTTAAGACTGTGCTCTGGAAACTATTTTGAAAGAAGCAAAATATACTTTGAATTGATTTTAAGCTTAGAGTTCTAGTAAACAGTAGGCTACTAAAACTCTTTCTCACGCTCTCTCTCTCTCTTTCTCTCTTGGGACTGAAAAAGTTAAACAGATTAAACATCTTGTTATAACCTACAGCTAATTACATCCTGTGTAATTACAAGTGGGAGAGTTGAAAATAATTTTTGCCAAGAATGTCAAATTTTGAATTTTTGAAAAGAATGTCAAAACTGAGCACTTCTAAGGATCCTTAGACTCTAGGACTTTAATAATAAAGTGATAAGTATGAGTTTGTAACTGATTAAGCTAGAATTTTAATAAAGCATCCTAATGGTCAACAACATTAATGCTAAAGTAATATGGGTGCCCCCACCCCATGTACATCTTAATATGGTCAGGGGGGTTGATAGTGTCAGAGAAGCTGAGAGCAATGCCACCAGGAGGCCAGACTGTCTCACTAGACTGGCCTCCTAGCAGGGTCATCCAAAGCAGAATGGTCAAAGCAGAGACAGCAGACTACCCACTTTCTTCAGGAGTTACTGTCATATCAGCAGCAGATAATATCTAACTCTGGTTAGTCCTGCATAGAAGAAGGCAATGGTAAATCATTTCTGAATTTTCTTATATTGAAAACCTATGATGAAGCAATCCAAAATGGAAAAAGTGATAGTACCAGAAAATGAGACCCCTGATCAGAAGGCATTCAACAAGCTGCTGGGAAAAAGCAAAGTACAAGTACAAATGACACTGTTGTGAATGAAGTAACTAGTTCAAAGTTGAAAGGAAGTCTACTGGCTGACATGTATAGAGGGGAAAGAAAAGTCCAATGCTGCACAACACATACAGTTGGAACATGGAATATCAAAATATAAATTGTGGCAAACTGGAAATGATAAAGCAAAAAATGGAGCAGATGAACATTTCAGCATGTGGTGTAAGTGAATTGTAGTGGACTGGAAGGAAACATTTTTAGTTAAACAAACACAAGGTGTTTTATTCCATGCTTCAAGCAACCAGTCAAATAGGTGTATATATGGATGTCATGAGATGGCCAATACAGAAATCAAATTGACTATGTAATTCAAAGTAGAAGGTGAAGAAGTGATACTCTTAATGCCGAAAGAAGCAGATTGTGGTAGTGACCATAAATCTTTAATAGTAAAAATCAGGGTCAAGCTGAAAAATATCACTAACAGAATCATAGTGCCGAAATACAATTTAATTAACATTCCTGGGGAATTTAAAGTCTTCATAAAGATTATATTTGCATTAATCAACATCTTTATTATTAATTTCATTTCCATACTTCCCAGTAGCTGAAGCTCTCTTGATTATGCTAAGAGCTGTGAGCCAGAAGAGCTGTGGACTGAAATGAGAGACATTATTAGGGAAGAATGCTGAAAGACCATTCTTGTAGCAGTAAGAATGAAAAGACCTAGATGGATGATAGAAGAAACACTCAAAATTGCTAAAGACAAACAGTGACAGAAATAGAGTCAGAATGCTGAATGCAACTTTTCAGTGATTATCTCTGAACTATTACAATAACTAGTGCTAAGCTATAGAAGAGAACAACAAAGTAGGATAAACAAGGTACCTCTTCGAGAAGAGCCAAAAAATCAAAAGGAAATGCAAACAGAGATTCTGAATGCTGGAAAACAAACAAGGGAACATACTATCTGACCAGGAAGAAATGAAAGAAGGTAGAAAGAATATACAGAAGAACTATAGAGAAGGGATGAAAGGATGGAATACTCCTTCAAAAAGGAACCCTATGAGGAAGAGTCTTCAATATTAGAAAATAAAATGAAAACTGTTTTTGAAAGCAGTTGGAAGGAATAACGCTCTTGGAGTAAATAGGATACTAATTGAACTATTCCAATCTTCAGAGAATGAATCAGTGTAACTCCTAATAAGAATATGCCAACTAATATGAAAAACAAAACAAGAAAAGAAATGAAAAGAAATGTACCAACCATAGAACCATTGCACTAATTTCCCATGTAAGCAAAGTGATGCTCAATGTGCTGCAATAAAGACTTTTACTTACGTATATGGAGTGAGAAATGACTGATGTTCAGACTGGATTCTGAAAAGGAAGAGGAACTAGAGATCATATCACAAACATAAATTGACTACTGGAGTATACTAGTGATTTTCAGAAGAAGCTCTGTTTATAAACTACAGCAAAACCTTTGACTTTATAGATTATGAAAAGCTTTGGATGGTCCTGAAAGACCATCAGCACTTGTCATGTTGCTTAACCTGTAGAAGCTCATGTTAGTACAGAATGTGGAGAAACAGAATGGTTTCTCATAGGCAAAAGCATCAGATAAGGTTGCATTTTATCTTGCTCTCTGTTCAGTCTACATGCAGAACATATAAAGAAAGCTGGATTAGAATTATATGAAGGAATGAAAATTAGTGGAAGACTCATCAATAATTTAGGATCTGCAGATGCTACCATACTACTGGTAACAATGACTTGAAAAGATTCCTGATGTGAAAGAAGTATATGCAAAAGCAGGATTCCAGTTGTATATTAAAACAAAAATCACAACTACAGAAAAATTATACAACTTCACTGTTAACAGTGAGGAAATTGAAATTGTGAAAAATTTTACATCCCTCAGCTTAGTCATCAATTCAAATAGAGACTGCTGCCAAGAAACTTGAAAAAGCCCGACACTTGGAAGGGCAGCAGTGAAGGAAGTAGAAAAAATAATTAAGTGTAAGGATACCTTTTGCTGGAGACCAGAGTAAAAATCATCTACATTATTGTATTTCTGATCAGTATGTGTGGCTGAAAAAGTAGGACAGTGAAGAAAGCTGACAGGAGGAAAATTGATGTGTTTTAACTATTGTGCTGAAGGAAAGATTTGTGAATATCCTGACCTGAAAGAAAAACGAGCAAGTGGGTTGTGGATCAAATCAAAGCAGAACTTTCCCTAGAAGCAAAAATGATGGAAGCGAAGCTATTGTATTTTGAGTGCATCATGAGAAGGCAAGACTCACTGGAGAAGACAAATCATGCTAGGAAACATTGAAGACAGAAGAAGAAAAGGAAGACCAAATAAGAGACAGGTTGACTCCTTAAAGGAAGCCAAAGCTTTGGACTTTGAAGGACAAGCAGAGCTGTAATGGATAGGACATTTTGGAGGTCCTTCATTCATAGGGTTACCATAAGTTGGAAATAACTTTTGGTATATAAATACAATGTGGATGGAATGATGGATTTCAGTATCCTTTTCTTGATTGTGAAGAATCTTTGGCATGTGAAAGAAATTTTCAATATACAGATGTATGATCTAAATACATTTTAAAAGCTTGATCTGAACTGGGGACATTGTCAGAACTCAACTGGCAGTATGCATCCCCAGGACTGAAAGCAAGGTATAACTGATCAAAGAAACTTCATCAAAGCATGATCAAAAGTCCTGTTAGGCTGTTGTCTGCAGATCCTGAGATCATATCTGAGATTGGATCTAAAGGCAGCCCAGGTGGCTTTTCTCACTCCAAGTTGGATTGATGCCAGGACAGTATTTTCTAACCAGAGGCACAATTTGCAGCATGATGCCCAGTAGGGGAGCATAGAAAAATTCCACCTGCAGAATTTAATCAGCTAGATACAAAACCAGGGGAAGCAAGATAATGCAAGACAAGACAAACCTCCGCATCTTGATTCTGGAATGAACAATAAAATCAACCAGAATCTCAGTGAAATCATGGCTGGTCAGTCAAGGAAGACTTGTTGACATAAAAGATTTTTGCAGAAGGTACTGAAAGCAACACAGTGTTGATGCCTGACTGATCTCCAGAGTCAGGAAGTTACACAGAAAGAGAGCTTCCCCACTGAAGACTTTTCCTTGGATACACTCCAGTTGGGCCATAAATCAATGCAGAACCACTAGGCACCTGCCATCTGATGACCTCAGTGACCAAGCAGATTGATAAGAAAGAAGGCAGTCTCTCAAATTAATATAAGGCAGGTGGCTTCAAGCCCCCTAATGACCACTTACAGTAGCTTTATATAGATGTTGTACAGCACTGGCACTCTGTCAAGCCCCTAGTATTACTCTCATCCTCAGGTAATATCAGAATCTGTGTAGCACTGCCTGAAATGCACAGTTCATTGATGGTCAATAGTAACACTTAGAGATTGAATAGAATTAGCAGGGTTACACTTCCCCATCCCTCTCCTGAAAAAGAGTATTCATCAAAGTGACCATGGCTTATTTGGTCCATATCAAGGTTGAAACAATGGAATGAATCTACCTGATCAGTAAACTCTGAAAATGCCTGTTCACCATGACCCCTCAAGTACCTCATCTAAGAAGTGGGTATATGCAACGGAGTGTTACTTGTTCAATACCATTATTGAGGGTTTTTTTTCTGGGAGTGATCATTCTACTGCTTTCTTAAGGGGTACTTGGAATTGCCCCTTTGTGCAGGGATGAATTTACCCACCTAGCCACAGACCTTAGCTAGTTTTTATTAGCCAGGAAAGGTAAGGATCAAAAGGACACATGATTGGTCACAGTACTGCAAGCACCATGTTCACATGATCATACTGCAGCTATTGAAATTGAACAGATAAAATCAGACAGATGGCATTGTCACATACTTCGACTGGAAATGTGCTAACAATACCATCAAGTTTGCTGTGAAAAGTAGCTACTTTGTACTCAAAGTGCAGTGCAAAAAGGACATGATGGTTGATGAAGGCGGCAGGGCTCCATTTACCCCAGAACACCTGAAACAGTGTAATGAAGGCAGCAAGATAATACTTTTTTGTTGCCCATACTGGCATGCAGTAGGTATGATAATGCTCTCTAGAGCATATTCTTTCACCTCCACATTGAATCTTACACCATTCGTACTCTAGCTGACATCCAGCCTTTTTCATTGACAGCAGTTCCTCAGTATATCAATGAACAAACAGACTTCACAGTGCTGGAAAGGATGCTTAAAATTAAATAAGTCAATTATCCTCCACATTCTCCATTCTATAAGGGCCTCAGCTGGCTCACCAGCTTTATCCATTGGAAAATTTCCAAGAGTACCCAGAAATCCATTGGTCTCCATCAGCCCCCTGGGACAGTTCATCTGAATCAGGAGGGAAGTAATGCTACAAAGAAGTCTATCCATGACTGTGAGGTTACCAAGATCCCCCATCCCCCAGCTTTCATACTGTTCATCTCACAGCTTTGGAGGAAGAGAAATCGGGTATGCTTGCTTCATGTGTTGGGCTGATGACAAATTAAGATATCTCCATGATTGTCATGAAAGCCATGAAGTCTTGAACCACAGCTTCAGAAAGCTGCTTCATGGAAATTAAAACAATCCAGAACCACCATCCTGGGCTCTTCTGACACCATACTTGAGACTACCACTCACAACTATCCAAGAGGGTAGAGTTGGATCAGGTCAGCCTCATTTGGCTCACATACTGAAGTCTCGGTAAGAAATGACAGATTGGCCACCTCATCTGTGATTATATATATAGCAGCAATCTTACTGTGTATTGATGTAGCTATAAATAGCAGCATTGAAAAGAAAGGGGAGCTCAGTGGATGAGCTACCAGGTACATGAGATCCAGGGGGTGAGGTTAAAAAGGGAAAGATGTATAAACTTTTGTAACTTTTCCTGCACTTCCTACACTGATGTCCTGATCCCCTCTTTTGCTCCCCCATGGGTTGTCCCTATGTGAGAGTTTTCCAAGCACATCCTTACTGCACCAGAATTTCCTATACACTCTCAACACCAGGAATCCAGGAATTTAAAAATGTCAGGGCTTTTATGTTGTGTGAACTGGACCTTTTATTAGTAGTAAGCATTTTGAACAATACAGTGTTGGAGTAACAGTGCTACTTCTGTATTAGGTGTTTAAATCAATAGGAGTATTAGTATTGATGAAAGGTTGGGAATTACTCTTTATAGATGCTGATGTTTAGTACAAGGAAGAAATTATGCGCATGTACTCTCCCTGTTAGAGAAACCTAAGACACAACATCCTCACTTGAAGAGGAAAAAAGTGTACTTTTTGTTTTCTATTTGTTGATAATCACTTACAGATTTTCTGCTTGAAAACATGCTCACTAGTTCCTGTATGCTTATTTCTTCAATGTCAGAGAATTGAAAGATAACCTTGGCAGCGATGATCCAGAAGGAGATATACCAGTCTTGCTGCAGGCTGTCCTGGCAAGAAATCCTAATGTTTTCAGGGAGAAAAGCATGCAAAACAGATATGGGGTACAAAGTGGTGAGAGATTTTATTCATTTTATTATAGTTTCTGAACAAGATAATATTTAACCAAATTATTGGTTATTGTGACCTTGTAAATGTCTTGTGGATTTAACCTCTGATCTATGTTGTAAATTTTAACATGAGAATATATATCATCTGGGTTGCTCCAAGGTAGGGCATGAAAAATGGGATTTAGACTAACTGGGCAAAAACTTTTCCCTTCAAACATGCATATATACCTAAGATATATTTTTATTATCTTTTTTATAATGCCTAACATACCTTGGACCCTTACTAAATAATAATAGTAGCAGTGTACAGCCAATTTGGATTTTCTGTGAATCATGTATTTCATTTAAGACTGTGAGGCATGAGTTACTGTTCACAAATGTGTACATGTGTTCAAACTGCTTAGTACACACCATACTGTGTTTTGTGTGATGGCTGAACTGAAGTATAGTTTTTGTGGGCAGTAATCAATATTGCTGCACCTCTGCTCATTCTGTAAGACCCACAGGACCAAGTGCTAGCACAATAGGAACAAATGCTATGTGTGCCAGTGTGGTGTAGTGGTTAAGAGCATGGGACTGGGACTCAGATGATCTGGGTTCTAGTCCCCGCTCGGCCATGGAGCCAACTGGGTGACTTTGGGCCAGTCACAGACACTCAGTCCAACCTACCTCACAGGGTTGTTGTTGTGAGGATAAGATGGAGGAGGAGAATGATGTAAGCTGCCTTGAGCCCTTTGTAGGAAAAAGGCAGGATATAAATTGAAAAATAAATAAATAATGCTTTCTAAAGCAACTACAGAAAGAAGCAGAAATACTCTTTTCCAGAAAGAGTCATTGAAATTCCCTTTTGTCCCAGTGAAGAAACATGTTTTATTTGTTTTGAATTGCTTCAGGGACTTCTAGATTCCTGATGCACTAGTGGTAAGTTACTCTAGTGCAGCCTTCCCCAAACATGTGTCTTCCAGACACATTTGGACTGCAACACCCAGAATTCCCAGTCATTGGTACTGCTGGATAGGAATTTTGAGAGTTGCAGTTCAAATGCCTCTGAAGGCCACCAGGTTGGGAAAGGCTGCTGTAGTGCATGGACTTAAATGAATGCTGCTAAGTAAATGTAGAATGAAGGGCAAGTGTGGCAGATTAGATTTCAAGCCATAAACATTCTCCATGTATGCTATAGAAGGATAAGCATACTTCACTGTTTAGAAAATTTGCAAAAGCTGTACAGTTACCTATATTTCTGGGAATCAATTTTATGCTTGCTGCTATTGTTTCCTACTGTAAAATGTTGTTGAAATGACATTTGCATATGAGGAGACTTGTTCTTCTCTCACGTGTGGGAGGCCAGTTAGATTTTGGGAAGCCTCAACCTTTGAGGAACGAAGGCAGTCTTTTCCATAAACTTCCTGGAGGAGGTAGGGCTGCAGCTTATTCTCCTGCCTCATGGTTGGCGACAGTCCTTTTCATAGCCTTTGTCCTGAGAAAAAAGATTGGAGGAATTACTTGACCTGATGGAAAAGAGGACAGTTTGTGGACTGATGAGGGGCCAAATGACTAGGCTACAGACTTTCTGCTGCTGCCACACAAACTGTGTCAGGAGGCACTTGAGCCCCTCACACCCTTATCCCCACTTTTATGGCAGCCAGCCCAGAAGCTTGCTGCCACTGCATAGATGTAAACTCTTCAGGGATGGTAGGCAAAGCTCTAGAGATTTTTCCACCACCACCATCACCTTCCAACCAGAGCAGAGATGCAGTGAAAGAGAATGGCAGGAACAGCAACACCCTAGGGCCCTGAAAGCCATACCTGGGTAAGCATCCTTTGACCCCCGCCCTCAAGCAGAATATTCAGGAGGCCTAGGGAAGGGCCTAGCGTCTCAGGAGCAAGGTCAAGTAAGCCTGTATCATGGCTTTGCCCATCTTCTCCTCAGGTTTCAGGGCAAAACCAAGACCCAGCCATCCACTGTAGTCTCAGCAGACACATTCCAGGAGGACAGTCTTCTTGATCCTCCCTTGGCACCTCTAGGTTTACAGGGACCCAGTTCAGGGCCATGCTGAGAGCACTTGAGGTGGTAATTCGTGACTGCTTTGGAGGTCCACAACCGAGGCAGACAACAATTCAGATTAGAAACCCTCAGATCCAAGTCCAAGTTCAGGGAGCACTTCAGCATTATGTTTCATAAGAGATTCTCCCAGGATCAGCACAGTTCTTTCTGCTTGTAGTTCACCAGATACTAGTCCAGTGGAGCAGCAAGACTGATCAAGCCACAGTCATAGTTACACACCCAGTCATTGCTCCTATTCCCCCTAGGAGCTAGAAAGTTCTCACCAGATTATACCACTTCCAGGGACTGGTTCTGGAGGAAGTAGTGCAGGTCAGGCTCTCCCTGTCGCCTAGGGTTGCCTCTTCAAACAAGCTGTTTTCCCAGAGCTGATTGCAAGATGCCTTAGTATCCCAGAGTTCTCAGACAGAGCTCTAGTCTCCTCACAGGATTGGGCCAAGAGAGCAGAAGCAGTGGTAGCTTTGCAGCAGACTCTGCTTCATACTTTTCAGCGCCCTTGAAACTGAATCTGGAGGAGATCTTGTGCAAAGAATAGTCAAGGCCACCTAAGAAACCATGAAGGCAAAGGCTTCAACTGCAGCTTTTCTGTTACCTTGTCCTTAACACTTTTCAGCTAAGGGTAAGAACAAGTATTGTGATGAGAAGGAATATCTGGCTAAGAAAGTGGTTCATGGAGGCTAAATTCAAATTCAGTCTGGCAAGCATCCCACTTGGACTGTGACACTGCTTTGGCGAAGCTCTTGACAAGGTTGTGGTTGAGACTAAAAACAAGAAACAGATCTTACTGAATGCACAAAATGGAGAGAGACAGTGCTTTCCATCTGTGTTGAATCCTTTCTGTCATTCTCAGCAATCCTTTCTATTAATTTACATCCCTGGGAAATGCAAGCCAAGGTGGCAGTAATGCTGCAAGCCCAAGGCAGATTTGCAGAGGGAGCAGCCATGGCAGGAAAAAAATCCCAGCACAATATGATTGCCTAAACCTCACCAACAGGATAATGACTGTATGATATCTCAGATGCCTAGGAGCAGCCCTTCTCAGACTGCTATATCTTAGAGATGGTCCAAGAGGATAATTCCTTGGACTTCCACAACATATTTAGGAATAGTTCTTTGGAGGGAAGAACCATCTGAGAGATCCCACAAGACATCTAAGGAATCTTTCAGTTATAAACACCTTCATTGTATAAGAACCATAAAGGAATTCATGAAGAATGAAAGGGACTAGGGCATCTTTATGTTCTTTACAGTTCTGGAGAGATCTGGTCCATTATGAACTTCAAAAGGATCAACTGCTGCGTAAGAAAGCAGAAGTTCAGAACTGGAGAGCCTGAGGCGACTTCTAGCCTCAGTGAAACTAACAAAGAGATATTTTCATATACCCATCTGTCATCCTCACTGTAACTTTCTACGATTCAGCTGAGGAACAAAACAGTTCCAGAGAGTCTTGCCCTGTTTTCTGGACACCGACCCATGCTTTGGACTGACCATTGCCCAATGGGTCTTCACCAAGATTTTGCTGGCCCTAGTGGCACGCCTTTGGATAAAGGGGGATCCAGATCCATCCCTACCTGGTCAACATCCTCATCAACTTCCCCTTGCAAAAGAGATGCTTTTGGGACAATGATGATATTCTGATGGTCCTAAACTCCCAGGGGTTCCTGATCAATGAGAGAAGGAGCTCCTTCTTGCCCCCTCAGTAACTCCTCCAACAGTGAGTTTGTCCCCAGACAGACCCCAGTGAGCCAAGAACTAGCAAGGCTGGCAGGATGAAGATCTTCTGCCAGGACTCTGTGCAGTGGATGGGGTTCTATTTAAGGCTGCTGCAAGCTTTCCTCCTGGTCTTCTGATACAAAATCACAAGCAGCCATAACCCAGTGTTGAAACTTCTGATGAATGACATTCTACCACCAGCTTTTCCATCAAACCTAGCAGGGGTCATGGCCATCTGGACACTGCATGCATTCCTTGGCTCACAGATGCTCTCCACAGATGCTTTAGATGGGGAGCCATCTCTTGTGACCATCATACCCAAGGCATGAATCTGAAGTGGAATTGCAGCTCAACATAAACTTCTGGAGTTGACAGTGATTCATCTAGGTGTACAGATGAATCAATGGGAATTCTAATTACATCATGGGTAGCACCATGACCAAGGCATTTGTGAACAGGGTTTGAGAGGGCAGTTTCTGAGGTGCTGCAGGCAGAGACAATTCAGAGAGGCACCATCACACATGTATTTGATCATGATAGAACACCTAAAAGGGATGCTAAACATCTAGGCAGATTGATTCAGGATGACCTTTTTGGACCTGGAGGAGTGGTGACTCTACCCAGAATCCATCAGGATGTTGCCATCCCAATTGGACCTATCATGTCTCTACCTCTCTGTGTTACCTCAGATTGCAAAGCCTCCTGTACCTATTACTTGCTGCCGTGCAGGAGGTATATAGTTCATGATGCTCTGACCAGTCATTAGCCCAAGACCTCATATGCTGCTTCCCACTCCTAAGAGTCATCCAGAGGATAAGGGAGAGGTAAATTCTAGTGGCCCTGAACTGGCCAAGAAGACCACAGTATGCCAATCTAGCAAAGCTCATGTTGGCCAGACGGCTAGTCTTTCTGTACATGCAGAGTGGGGCCTGCTGGGCAAGAAAGGCTACTTGGTTCAGGTAGTTTCCACTCTCCTAGCTGCCGAAAGGGCCTCTGCAAACATGACCTACAAGCACAGCATGTGTGTTTTTGACAACTGATTCAAGGCCTCAGAGAGGGAACCACTGTACATTAACATTGCCGATATCCTTTAATTTCTCCAGGAGAGCAATTCCACTTGTCTCATGGCAAACACCTGAGGAGGCAGGTGATTACCCTGAGCTCCATCCTAGGGGACTCAGAGGGTTTCCTTCTAAGGACCCACCCAATGGAATTGGCAGGTCAGTCTGCCTGGTAAATCTGGCTTCAGTCCAGATATTCCATATGCGGAGCCTGAATGTAGTGCTGAAGGAGTTTATCAGGAGCCCTTAGGGGCAGCCACCTTTAAGGTACTGAGCCTCAAGCCGTTTACTTGGTCACCATCACTTGTGCAAGCAATGTTTCTGGAAGCCTTCTCTGCAGATCATGTTCTCTGTGTCTTCCTTGGTTTTCCTTGACCCACAGTTACTCCCAAAGTTACTCCCAAAGTTAATTCTGCTTTCCATAGGGTGCAGGAGCTATCAATAATCTCCTTCTGCCCACAGCCAGCCAACCCCAGTAGAAGGAAAGACACATCTTAGACCCCAGGCAAGTGGTCATCATTTCCTTCTCCAATGACTGAAGAAGGTGTTCACTGTCTACCAGCTTCACGAGTATTGCCCTGACCTGTATCTTTTAAATCTGGCAGTTCCAGCTAATGGATCCTAGTTCATGCCATAAGGGAACTGGTTGCCTTAGTGTCCTCCTCTATAAAATCAGTAGGTAGTGATGTACGCATTCACCAAGCACTTTTCTACATGATCAGCCAAATTAACTTTACAAAGGGCAAGTATTATAAGCTGTGTTCTTCTGAGGGTATTTTTATGCTTGGAGGAGGCCGGCCAGTGGTTCTGTTGGCTAACCAAGGGATGCAACTTTTTTTTAACATTCTCAAATCTAGCTTGCCTCCTGCACTTGAGGGGAGAAATGGAAATTCTTTCTCATTGATTAATTTCTGTTTTCCTTGAGTGTGGTTTGGTAGCTGGGTCCTGCCTTGGACTGGTCTCTCCTATGGAGCAGTTGGTTTAGATAGGGCTTGCTTCTCCTCTGCTTGTTTTATCACCTGAACACCTCACAAGAGTAATGGGTCATTGCCAAGTGGGCAACCTGGTGACTTCCATTATCTCCAAGCTATTGGAAGATTCAGTTGGAATATTAGGAAAGGCCCTGCCTTCTCAGGGAAGTTTATGATGAGACAGCCTTCCTGGCCCCAAAGGCGACCTTCCCCTAATTGAGCTGGCCTCCTTTACTTGAGGAAAACAGAAATTGAAAGGTAAGTAAAGAATGTTCCTTTTGCATTCTACAACATAATCTGGTGCTGGTTATAAATATTTTGTCATGAAGCTGACAAAGCAAACATAACAAAATATATTAAATCTACAAGTGAATAAATATTTGCATGTAATGAGTAAAATGATTTTTCTGTCTTTTGTAGGAATGATGATGCCACAGTACAAGCTCTCTCAGAATTCCATGCATGGTAGTCCTGCCTCTTCCAATTATCAGCAAACCACTATCTCTCATAGCCCTTCTAGGTAAATATAATCGATAAAGTAGGTTTCTTTCAAAAATACCTTGTTTCGTCTCCCTGCCATGCCCAAATACTTTATCCATTGATGCTCATCCTGTATAAACATTATTATAAACATTACCTTTCTAAGTCTTAGGATATAGTTCTTTGGACTCCAGACTAAATTTACATCCAAATGAAGTACAGCATGGCAAAGACTCTTTAGAGGGGAAGATTCAGCTAAGTATGCAGTCAGGCTCCAAACATTCTACAACAAATCCTTACAACTGCTGCATAAATTCCTCAGAATTACACTACTTTCACCAAAACAATGTTTTCCAGCAAGTTTCCTATTGGCAATTTTTGTTCTACCTGTTTTTTAAATCTTTTTTTTAAGTTGGGTGTTTAAGCAGCATTTCAGAAGTTTGGTTTAGTCAGGTGTCTAAAAAGAAAGCTTGATAGGCTTAACTCTCTGTTAAGAACATTATGTGAAATACAGAATTTTAAGTTACCTTGTGAAATACACAGGTTACACTAACAGGATTGTGCACTAAGCATTAGGAAATCAAAGGAAATTACTTAATTGGTAATGTGAAATGTGCAAATCTACAAATTAATGCATGTACTAGAGCTTGCTAGTATGAATATCTACAAGGGCAGTACTTTAACATAGTTCATGATTAAACAAGTTGCCCTTAAAGTGGCTCTAAGCAGCTTTTACAAAAGCAGCAAATGCACATAGTTTTCTAAACATAAAATTCCTGTGTGCTTACAAATTCATTGGTCAGGCTTGCTTTTCTAAAGGACTTAGAAAGGACTTATTCTAAGCAAGCACACTTTGGATTCAAAGAAATTATTTCCCCTGTCTCAATCTGAAGTGTAGGGATATTTCTGATGTTTCCCAACAGTACAAGGCTAATTTACCAAGATAAATACTTTAAACACTAATTAGTGTATTGTGTGACCTTAGGTTGCACATGTTGTCAGTGTAACGTCACACATGTTTTATGTAGCTAGAATAGGAAAATCTTTTGTATACTATTATGGAGGAAGGCTGGGACATAAATATAATAAAAATACATACCAGTTTAGTTTCAAAGAAGTGTAAGAGGAAGGAGAAATTATAGAAGCACTGTTGATAAAATCTTGTCCAAGCTCTAGTGGAAGACTTCACAGTGATCCAGCTTGTATGTAACAGGTAACTCTGGATTTCTTAACCTATGGGTGCATGCTGCCTCCTGTGAGTTCATTGTTTCCTGAATTGTTATGGCAGGCAAATCCAGCATTCTAGGTTTTTAAGGGTTAAACAATCTAGAGTTTAAACTGAAAAACAAATGGATTGAAATTCTAGATTATTTAGCATTAAACAAATTTGAATGTTGTGTTGAGGTGTCAGGGCAACAATCCAGGTACAATCCAGGGTATTACTGGGTGATTTAAGAAATGGAAGTGGGCAAGAACCAGCATGTTTACTTGTTCCTGTGCAAACAAACAACCTGCCCAGGAGTTCTTTCATTGTGCAAACTGGGTCACTGTGTAGGGATGTGTTATTACAATAAAAGAAGCATGTTGGAAAAGACAGATTCAGGCTGTGACATATACTCTAGAAGGCCATAAAATAGTTTTGAACAAAGGAAGTGCAAAATGGAAGACCTCTGTATTTAGAATCTTTTTTGGGGTACAACAGGTTGGATGCCAAGATGTTTTTTGAGTACCAGAAAACAAAAGAAGTTTTCTGCAGGAAGAACATGTTTGCAGGAAGAACATGTTTGTATTCAAGCCCATATATTAGCTAACAGTAGTATCATTTGGTCATCAAATAGTGTAAGAATGTTCAGAAAAAATGTTTGCTTAGATTAGTGTTAATATGTACTTTCATTGAATTTATTTATAGTCGGTTCGTGCCACCACAAACAAGCTCTGGTAATAGATTTATGGCACCACAAAATAGCCCTGTGCCTAGTCCATATGCTCCTCAAAGCCCTGCAGGATATTTGCCATATTCACATCCTCCAAGTTACACACCTCACCCACAGATGCAGCAAGGTATTTATCATCTCTTTTTCTTCAATATATGTTGAGTTATTCTGTATCATATTCTGATGTTCTTCATTCCAAGTGCTTTTACTCATAGTAGAAATTCATAGCACACTGTCAGTTATTGTGTGACAAAAATCAGAGGAAAATGCCACATAGACTTGGAGATGAGTTTTACTTTTTAAATACTGTTGATTAATCAAGTAATTTAATTGGCATTCTTGGTGTCTCCTAGCCCAGGAGAAAAGTAACAGCCAATAGGTAAGTGGGGGGTTGCACAATTCATTCCTTTCCTTTGCTTATTTCAGAGGAAAGGGCACATCACAAACGAAGGGAATGTCAAGGACATTAATAGGGTGGATGGGCTTGCCCTTCTTTCCAGTCTCTTCCCTTCCACAGTGAACTTGGTCTCTGAATTGAAATTAACTGTAAGGATGTCTATACAGCTACTGTTTGTGTCTGCTTTGCTGTGGAGGTTTTTGAGGGCAGCAGAAAGGAGATTACTCAGCTGAAGTGGTACTTCCTGTCTCTGATCCCGAAGCCACCTTTATAACTGTTGGAGGAGGGAACACAGTCTAGTAAAGTTCTGTGCTAAACTTTACCACAGAACTGGTAAAGCTTGCTTTGGTGGCTGTTCAGAACATAAGCCATGCTGGATGAGACTAAGAGTCCATCTGGTTCAGCATTCTGTGCACACAGTAGCCAGCCAGTTGCCCACAGGAGCCCAAAAGCAAGATATGAATGGCAACTCAACCTTTCCCAAGTTCCCTAGCAAGTGGAATATATAGACACACTGTCTTGGATTGGAGGTAGCATATAGCCATCAGGACTAGTAGCCATTGACAGCTTTATCTATGCATTGGCCCAGTCCCATTTTAAATCCATCCATATTCCTCTGACATGATGTGGATGCTGGTCTCAAAAGGCCTCTCATCTTCCTCTCACCTCTCAGGAGTAGCCCCAGTAGAGAAAGTCTTAACTATTAAATTTCTTAAAATTAAAAGCTATTAAAAACATTTTCCCCAGCAAACTCTTAAAGAGCCTTGTGAAAGCTCTGTTATGTAGATGCAAGGCAGCTAAGGTTTTGGTGAGTGTCAGACACTCCCAGGAATGAGCCCTTTCAGCAAGCTGGCCCTGCCTATTGAGCTTCATGGTATGCATAGTTTGAAGAGTGAAAAGTATCCTCTTGCATTTTTTAAAGCAGCATCTTCATCAGCACCCAGCACTGAATCTTTATAAAAGGCAAGTGGGGTAGGGAATTTGGAAAGCAGAGGTAGTTTTACTCTTGAGGTAGATGATTGCATTGGGGAGGACAAGAATCCTTCCTGGAGATTTACTGAGCATTCGTTATATGGCATTTTTTGGCACATGTTGTGGACCAGTTAACTGTCTGCAAGTGAAAAGTTAATTAAAGTCAACCATAATGAAAAATCAACTTTGGAAAAATTAGTTTAAAAAAAGAACTATGCTTTGGGTGTTTATTACAAAGGCAATACAAAAGCTGGAGCTTCAGGTTCAGTGAATGGGTGATGTGAGCAGATGAATTATGTGAAAGGAAGGAAGGGATCGGAACAATGGGCTGAAGCTATAGGAAGCCAGATTTCAGCTGGAACCAGTTATCTAGCATGGTTGTGTGTTGTCCCACATTGGAGGCATTCCAGATGCAGCTAGACAGTCATCTGAGAAGGATGCTTTAACTTGGAATCCTACATTGAAAAGGAAGTTGGACTCAGTAGTCTTACTGGCCTTTCCAACTCTGCTATTCTATGATCTGGTTAGATAAATGAACTGATGATTGAGTGACTGTGCTTGTGTGACATGCTAAGTCATGGAGCACTTCCTGTGGGGTAGTTTGTGACTACAAAGCCACCTCAACACATGGCATGGTGAATGGTTTGCTTAGCCCTCTGTGACTTAACATGTTGCCTGAACTGAAGACACTACTTTCATTGTGCCTTCCAGCGATCTGCTAGGAGGTTGCATAGGAAGAGCAGCCAAAAACTGTTGTCTCTATCATGTTCATAGGCAAACGTGTTTCCTAAGGTCTGCTTAGCAACAAATCACTCTGCACCTCCTAAAGCCTGCCCATCACCCCAAACTCTACCTAAGAGTTCTTTGAGATGTGTCTGCCGTCACGCCATCCCATTTGCACACTGCCATTGAATGCCTTTTTTTCTCTATTTAATCTCACTGTGGCTTGAATGGTGCTTCTACCTGCCTGATCAGTTTTTTTCCATGTACAGCAGCTGCTAGTTCATCCTGGCCCCTAACACAATCCTGTGAGGGGCAATGAATCTTGATGTTCTTACTCTCCACTACAGAATCCAGGTATTTAAGCACTTCACCTGGATTAAATGCCCCCATACCTGCTCCTGTAGTTATTTGGACAGTTTGACTGTCAGGCAATATTGCCTGCAATCCCAAGATTTTGCTTTGCAGCAACTGTTGCTTTTTGTCATGAATGACTCTCTTTCTCCCATATAAAGAGGTGAATTCAGACTAAAATTTCTTCTTTTTCCTTCCCTTTCAGAAAAAGTTTCTGACTCTACTCTCAGGGTTGCTCCTGCTCCTTAAAGGGCTAGAGAGTAGGAACATTGGACACTTTATGATTGATCCACATGATTTGCCTGTCTTCTCTTGCCATGGTCAAGGAACTCCCTCTCAACTCCCCCCCCCCCCCCACAATGCCTTTCTCTGGGCTTGTTCTCAGATTCAGCCTGAATAGACTATAACATGCTAAATCTGGGTCCCCCTTCTACATGTTTGCTTATTCCTCCCTCCTTTGAACAACTGAGCTGGAAATTTTTTCAACTCTGAAGCAGTTCCCATAGCTATTCTGACACCTGCCTTTGTCAGCCTGGTAGCAGCTGCAGAGAGGAAGGGTGGACCAATGAAAACACAAGCAGGGCAATAAGTTAAAAAAAATAAATCAGCTGCTCTGATGTGGAGGGAAAAGAAGGCTAGGTAGATAAGGAGGATGCAAGCTGCTTGAACAGCCTCTTGGGTAGAGTAGGAGCCTGTGGGATCCTCATGTGTAGGGTAGCTTTCACAAGAGCAGAACACAGGCTCTAAGATTGCAGTGACTGGACAGGAGTCTCCAAGGTAACTGCTGCTGGAGTGGGGGCATGATGCCCCACCACTGCCAACTTTCCAAAGGTGAGAGTGGGCATCAGGAAGGCAGCACACAGTCAGAGGAATAAAAGGGTGTGGAGTGGCCAATTGGGGCATGACTGTAGGTACCTCAGTAGTTGCTAGCCAGGTCTAGGTAGTAGAGAATACAGAATGGAGCATCTGCTGCAGCTGTGGTTGCGCTTGCTGTGAAACTTGCTGGAAGAAAACTGGAAGCCTGGTTCAAACATGCAAAGAAACCATGGTGAAGTGTGGAAACCATCCAACAAATTGTTGTTTCTCTCTGTGGTTCCACAGAGACCACCCTTGCCATGCGCACCACACTTATTTGGGTTCACACATAATGATAAGCCCTGCCACAGTAGTTTCTGTTGTTACATGTTAACCTGCTCAATGTCTGTCAGGTAGTCCCATTAAAATTTTTTGCTGTGTGGCTTATTAGTTCAAAAGGCTTTGCTTTGTTGTGTGTACCTGCCCAGTGTGTGGATGGATGTTTGAGATGGCTCTGGCCCTGCTTGCTTTTGCATCACTGCAAAACCACTGGCAGATGCATCCACTGACAGATTATTGCCAAAGGAACAGAACTGGAGGATGGGGAGTTTTCCATCCCTGCAGTACCTTTTATTAATATGTCTCTTCTCCTCCATTTATGTTTCAGTTCTCTGCTTTCCACTGTATATTTGCGTTGTACCAATATGTTCACATTATAATTGGAAAAAGCTGCCTAATGTAGCCATATGAAAAAGTCAAGATTGAAATCTTTCTTCAATAATGTCAAATGTCTGAGTCTGAGAATATTAGAAGATTTATACAGTGCTTCTTCTGCTAATTAATTAGAATGAAACAAGTAGTGAAAGTTTTACAATTCATAACCTATGTCAGGTAGCATATGTGTGGCATCATATGTATAATTAGTGTATTTTCTCTGTGTAACTGGATGTGCTTATCAGCTGGAGGTCTTGGATATTTTGTTCTAAGTAATGAGTAGTTTCCAAGTACTAAAATAATACAGTAAGTAGGAGCAAATTAAGAATGTTTTGGATTTAAACTAATTGAACCTGCATTTTTAGATAAATATATTGGCTTTATCACGTAAGTGTACAACTGTTTGGAATATCCCCATCTTTGGTTTTCAACCTTTTGCTTTTTGTAAAAATTAGCTTTCATAAATCAGTGGGTTGCTAACAAATTTTTACAACATCAAATGGTTTTCTTAATGATCCTGTTGAATCTAGCAGATGGGGATAGAAATCAGGATGTGCTTGCCCTGGTTTTGAGCCCATCCAATATCAACATATATGGTTCTTTGTTTATATAGTAGCCTATTCAAGCTAGCCTGAATGTCATATGCTCCCATCTTTGTGGTGTACAAATTGCCCAGCTCATGGCTAAGTGTGTTATGCTCTGCATACCTTAGGCTTTGGCCCCTGGAAATGCAGTTTCTAACATGTGGACAGCAGGCAAGTCAGCATAATTTTCCCCATATGTGTATTAGTTCAATGTCAGCTTGCTTTAAGAACCACTCTTTTACAGTATGTTTATAAATTTTGCAGCACCTTTGTGCTCAAAATAAGTTTTTTCAGCTTAAAACAACAGCATTGATTATGTGTACTTGAAGGCTTATGCTGGAAAATATTAAAATATATGTGTTCACATCATTTTCTCTTAATTTCAGCTTCAGTATCCAGTCCTATTGTCTCAGGTGGGATGAGGAACATACATGAAAATAAGGTTACCAGTCAGTTGTCAGGCAGTTCAGCTAATCACCATGCTGACAATTCTAGACATGGCTCAAATGAAGACTACCTACAAATGGTGCACAGAATAAGCAGTGAAGTATGTACATATGCAAGTATATATACAATTATATATTATTAGCCTTCAATTTTCAAACATCTGAACAGAAGTTAGTTTTCTATTTAGTATTTTAGAAGCATTGCAACATTATTCTCTAAATCAAATAGAGATTTATTTAGATATCAGTACTGTGTGTTACTTTTAGACAGTTCACTTTACATATTTAAAAACTTAATAATTAAGGCTTTGCCTTAGGTTTCATTATAAAGAAGTTGGTTGAAAATGAACAGTAGAGTCTGTTTAGGATGCATCTGATTAGAACTGTATGTGAACAGAAAAGGCACTCCAAATAATACAGAATACATTTTTCAAATAACACAGAATACATTTTGTACTGTTACTGCTTTTGCATGTTATTTCTAGAATTATGGTGTACAGTGACTTGCTAAGTTCTTAGTTTTTCATCTATTTTGGCCTGCTTTAGCAACTTTTCACACCTTTCAACAGTTTTTTCAGGTGTGATACAATGGCCTGGCTTGCATTCAGCAATGGAAAATTGTGGTTGCCATTCCCGATTTGCCATGTGTGTGCCATTTAGCAGTGCAGCCTCTGATTGCCCCAACTAGAGGCTGATGTTTGATGTCTAAGGATTCTATGCATTAACTTGGATTATTTGTTAGTTTAACTGTGGTTTTTTAACCTATGATTAACCCATTGTGTCTGGATTTGGATATCATGGAACGAACTCTAATTGGACAAATCCAGGGTTGCATATGCAAAATAGTATAGTATTTGCAGCCATTGCATGTGAACAGGGTCTATGTGAAGCAACTTCTATCTGTAATAGTATGCTTGTAGCTAGATCCAACAGTACCTTTCCCATTGTTGTAGTGTAAATATATATAGCCTCACTATATATAAATAAATAGTAAATATAAGTAAATATATATAGAGTTGAAAGATCTCTATGTAAGAGTTTCTTACATAGCCTTGAACTATATTAGTAAGTCAGAGCTATTAATGGTCTTCTGGATGTTGCAAAAGGACATGTGAGAGGAGAGGGGACCAAAATGTGTAGTTGATAATGTATTTCATCGTTTTTCATTATCTGTTTATTATATGAGAAATAGACTTTATAATCAAAATTCTGTCACCTGAACAAAGGCACTCACTAGTGAACATTCTGTGGAATATGGGCACTGATAGTTTCCTTTTAAATGGCTGATGGGTTGATCTTTTAGAAATATACCCTTATAGTTTGCATAACCTGAATTTCTGAATTATCTTTAAATTGTTAGTTTTGTCATATATGGAAACGTATCTCCTGAACAATTCATCTAACTCTCAGATGAATTCATCTAACTCTTAACCTCCTAACAAAAATTAATATTTCATTTGCTTCAGCTGTGATTTTGTATGTGTGCTGGAAAATGAAACAAATTGAAGCTAATTTTACAGGATCCTTCAGGGACACAAGAAAATATAAATGATTTAAATCTGGCATAGTTTTTTACAGCAGTGTTAGTCTCCAAATATTTGTCTAATTTTAGGCTTCTGAGAAACTTTCATGGCTTCTTAACTAGATCTAGATTGTGTATAGAGTGAGATGAACCTTGATTCATAAACAAAATTTGGCTCAAATTTATTTATTTAAAACATTTGTATGCCATCCTTCACTATCGTGTCTCAGGACAACTTACAAGATTAAAAACAAAACCATAGAACAATTGATAAAACAGTACAATACAATAAAATTATCAGAATCAATACAAATAAATCCAATCAAATAAAACAAAACAATTGTAAAATGATAAAATTCTAATTTTTAAAATAAGGATTAAATACAAAGATTTTAACCTGGCGCCAAAAAGATTATAGGCTCAGCACCAGGCAAACCTCACTGGGGAGCGTATTCCATAATCTACTTCAGATTCTACAAGTTTAAACTCCAATAATCAAGGAATCTGTCTTGGCCTTTCTTCATAATGATAAGCAAAGCTTGTTGCTATATGCTTTTCTTTTTAGTTGGCATTGTGTGTCTGTGTATGTATGTATGTACGAAGAAATGTTGTTGTTTACTCCCTGATTTGACCCAAAAAGGTCTTTAACAATTTTTACTTTATGTGTTTTGATTGCATAGCTATAACACCAATGTTTTTCTTTATAAAATTAAATCCTTGTGATTGCTAATACCTTGCATGTATGACAAATAATACTAGTATTTATACTTGTAGCAACATCATAACAAGAAAAATTAATAAATCACAGAAAAAGTTGCTCATTTCTAATAATCCACTGATATAATCCTAGGATGGTGATTCTTCAATAAGGAACACTGCATCATTTTCTATGAGGTCACCACAGTCAGTATGTTCTCCTGCTGGAAGTGATGGAACCCCAAAAGGTACTTCTATAACTTTGTTATCTTCTGTAGTTAAGAATCCTACATCTGTCTCAAATGTTCAAGGAAATATCTGACGAAGAGGAGCAGTCATATGTTCTGGGAGAGCATTTCAGGGACCATAGGATATTTTATCATATGAAAGAGTACCTTATTCACGATTATAGACACTCATATGACCTCAGGGATGGGTCTCTGAGATCCATTCTCACCCCTTCACAGCCATTGCAGAAAGATCCACAGCTCCTGTTTTCGAGGTTGCAAAAAATGACTTCAGATGGCTTCAGGGAAGGTTAAGCCGGGTACAGGCGAGTGGGTGGGGAGAAGAGAGACTGGGAACCAAATTGCCCTGTGGCCTTTCCTTTGCACTTCCCTGCCCACAGCTGGTAAGTGAGTTAAGACAGGCTCAGAGACCTGTCTATTTTTTTGTTCATGTGTTTGTTTGTATGCTTGTTTGTTTGTTTGAAGAATGGAAAGTAAAAATGTTTCTGTCCTTCTCCCACCCTCTTAGCAGCAGGTTGGCAGGGTATTTGGAAGCTTCAGAATTAGGCGTTTCCATATAATGTGGTACACTCCCAAAGGATTATGGCCTAATATAGATAAAGCAAAAAAGTGTGGCTACATAGAGAAAAACTTGTTCCTGTATTAACAGACATCATATTGAACTTCAACATCCAATATTATACCTTGAAAAATGGTAGTCTTTCAGTGTGTTAACTGCATGGAAGATTGAACTTCATTAGAATTCATAAGAGAACTATTTTATTTGATAATAGTTTAAAACTGTGGTTGCACATTTCAATTCTGATGTAACATGGCCTACAGTGATCTTTACTGTATCCCATTCTTTCTACAACAGAGAGAAACCCAATTTCACATTGATACGTAACTGTACTTGTGAGATACCAAATGGAACATAATTCACAAGCCATGTAGTGTGGTCTTGCAGATGTTTGACTCACCCTATTTTGTAATCCTGGATGGGGGAAGGGTAACCACGCAAGGTTTCTTGAAGACATGGAGAGTCATTTGGGATTATACATATGGCTTGGTGCATCCCAAGTTTTCAGACTTAACTAAATAAAAATCAGATATTTCCTCCTTGTATGCTGGCACCTAAAATAATACAGTGGTACCTTAAGTTCGTTGGCTCACGAACTTAATCCGTTCCAGGACTCTCATTGTGACCCAAATTGGTCATGAGCCAAGTCAAATTTCCCCATAAGGTTCAATGTAAATAAGGTTAATCTGTTCTGTTACTATTTTTTTAACCACAAAAATTTGACGTAAAGTGACAAAGAAGAACAAAGATTGCGGCCATTCCCCCCCCCCCCCAATGACCGTGATCACACCCATCATCCCTGCATGAGCGTGACCACAGCCATGGATGGGCGATCACGGGCACGCTCGGTGGCGGGGGGGAGGGGGGAGACAGGCGCAATCACAATCATCATCCTATGCAGAGTTCATGACCTGAGGCAACATTTTTCAGAAATTTTTGTTCGCGACACAATTTGGCCATGAACTGAGGCATTTGTGAGCCAAGATACTACCGTAATTCTGAGTCCAGCACTAACACTTGGATGGAGTTCAATATCCATTAATGGTGAAAATTTTGATTTATACTCAACAGGTGGCCAACGGTAATAATGACTGAAATTTAAAATAACAAGTTTGACAAAATGGTGTTAGAATTATAATTAAATGCATAAAAGCACAACAATAACAGAGTAAAAACTGCACGCAGTCCAACAGGAAAAACTTAAATTCCAAAGAACTGCTTTGATAAAACATCTTTGTTTGTCATTGGAAGGGAACCAACCTAGCTTTTCTTGATAGGTCATCTAAGCCTACAAGCAGCTCCTCAGAAGGCACTGTTTCATCCCTATTAAACACACTTTAGATGGTGGCAATAACAAGAGAAGGGTCTCTCACAAAGATTTTGTGAATCTGAGCAGGCTCATATAGGAGAATAATATCTTTCACATCCCAAGCTATTTATGGCTTCATAGGACATAAGTAGCACTTTGAATTGAACCTAGAAACAGGTGGGTAGCCACTGAAGCTGTTGCAACAATGACATTCCATGTTCCCTGTAACAAGTAAATCTAATTAGAAGCTTTGAAAACCTAACATGTTCTTCTTCTTCTTGAGTTTGAAAGTGTATATATGGCAGTGGTCACAAAGTGGCTGTAGAACTGCTTCAGTGTGACAGGATTCATTTTTAATTATGTCAGTGGGAAAAAACATGCTTTTGACTATTAACTGGGCTGTGAAAAGTTGGCTTAATTGTTAAGCTGGTTTGCTCTATAGTTAGTTCCCATACAACTTACTTTGTATTTCCGTCCTTTTGTTGAATGGAAATTTTGTCTCCAAGATATCTTGGTTTATGCCAAAAAAAAAAAAAAAAGAAACATGGAGGATTTTTTTTTATGCATACACTGTGTGGCTAACAGTTGTCTACCATCCTTTAAAGTAATGGAATGGTTACCCTTGCCATTCTTCTGAATGAATCCTTAATCTTTCTGGTTAATGTTAAAGCTTTATTTTTTCTTAAGTCTTTCCAGTAGTTTTGTTAACTTTTACATTTTATTAGTAATGGCATATATTCCCCTTCAAATAAAAAACTCAGCAGTGGAAGTTGGAAAAGCATTGGAGGAAAGGTGACATCAGTTGGGAAGGGATATCAAGGACATTTTTGGTCATCTTTATTACCACTTTGTTACATATATGAAAGTGCCATTAAGATCCTGTTATAAACTGACAATAGATTAACTGATAGAAGGAAAGGAAAAAAGCAGCCCCAGTCCTAAATTGTGCCAGTTAATCCTAGATAGTATTTCATAAATGGCATTTTTGAATGGTGACTATCAAAGTATCATTTTCATTACCCCCGTTACTGCATAGTTGACTACAATGCCTTGGATCATCCATCATACTCATACTCAGAGTTTTTAGTTCATGATTTGATACCAACTTCTGGCATTAAAAGGGACGTGCAAAACTAGGAGGGAACTGGATGATGAAACAAAACCTAATCTTCCCAAGCTAATCTATTAATATAGTGTTCAGAGTAGTTATTATTAATCTCTTAATGTATGTGCAGTTTTTGCATGATAGGAGCCACATCTGTTGAACAGTTTTAAAAATGGCATGAGCACAAGTTTAATAAGAGTGATAAAATTATCTTAAACTGCAGAATTAAGTATAATTCATTGTTTTACTTATTAACTTGTATATTGATCCTTCTACTCATGCTGCTTGGACTTTGCTTGTCATAGGACTTCTTTATTCCCTTCTGAATGGAAACAATGGATAAAATTAAAAGTCACTTTGTAGGACAGCCCATTTCAAAAAGGATAACCACTACCTTGCTCATAGATGGCAGCTATTTTTTTTCTTCAAAGGCATATATGTTAGTTTGCATGTATGTTGCTGTTTTGCTTCACTCTATTTAACCAAAGGCATGTGTCAGGAAATTGAAGACAATGTTTTTCAATGCAATGAAAACCTAGTTCTTACTTATGCTACAATGAGAGGGTCTGCACAATCAATCATTCTGATCCTCTTGGCTCTTTGGACCATATGTAGCATGAAAATAGTTCTTAGTTTCTGATATGTACTTTAATGTTACAGGTAAGTAATTCCTTTTTCAGTGATTGTATGAAAATGTCTTATACTATACCTGTTGTGTTAGATCTTTTCCTAACGAATCTGTAAAAGGAACAAGTATTCACCCAAGGCAGAAAGTTAATGCATCAGTTTCTTGACTTTGAGAATATTTTCCTTTGTTCTGAGCTAGCAAAAGACTGTTGCTTGTTTAGATAAGAAGATTCTTATTCAGGCCCTATTGAATTGGCTAGGTGAGTTTGTAAGTGCACGATAAGCCACCACTGGTCATCTGTGGCTAGTTCCCAATGGCTAGAGTTTGCCCCCACTTCGCTTCTTGCATTGACATGTTACTGGAAGAACTGAATTGATTAAGCAGCATATGTGGATTGATGTCAGATTTATCAAATTAATTTATCAAATTAATTGATAAATTCATCAAATTTATTTTAACCTTAGCTGTATTGTTTAGGTTACAAAATATTACCTTGATCTACAAAATCTCATTATAAAGTAGCTCTTAATAACAATGAATTTGAATAATGAACTATTTATTTTTTTCTTGTAATTGATGCAGAGAAATGTTTTCTAGCTTCATTTGGTCATTAAGCCTGTGTGTACTATTATGCTTTGAAGTGGAAGAAAGCTTGAATAGATAATTGTTGTTATGTGCCATCAAGTAATCTCTGATCCTATGGCCCTCCAAAATCTCCTCTCTGTAACAGCTCTATTCAACTCTTCCAAATTCAGAACTGCAGCTTCATTCACTAAATTTCATTAAACTTTGTATCTTGCAAAAATATGATATTCTAGAATGGCTAGATTGTAGAAATCTTTCTACATTATAGAATGATTTAGTTGAAGCATCAGTTAAAAATTAGCACTGTGTATGGACTGAACCTGTTCAGAAGCTAAGAGCAATAGCAGTTGATTAAAATGAAGAATGGTCAAAAATCCTGCACAGGAGATGAACTTTGGGCTCAAGATCTTGACTTCATGTTACAATTATGTTTTAAATAGTAGGTGAACCTTTCAGTCAACTTGCACATTTGCTATGTATAATTGTCATGAGCGGAGCAGGCTGGAGCCAGGGGTCAGACTAGATGGCCTGGGAGATCCCTTCTGATTCACTCAGTTTCTATGTTTCTAATTGGATACCGTTGTGAAAAATTGCTTTGCCTTTCTTACCACTTATTCATATAAATATTATTGTGTTCTACTTTACCTTCAAGGTATTCAAAAGAGTACTGCTAGTATTATGAGTCAAGAAGATATTACACTAGCTAGCCACTGTATACAGAAATAATTTAGGGTCATTTGTGCTTGTGCAATATACATATTGGAATATCATGGTAACAGTTCTTGTGGTGGGCAAGTCTTTAAAGCTAAGTCAAGATAGAATAAAGAGTTGTCATTTATTTCCATGTGGAAAATGTGGACAAGTTTTGGAGTCTAGTATGCTGCTAAATGAAATACTTGAATTAAGTTCTGTGGATTAATTCTGGATATTAGGTAAGGGCTTGAATTGTATGTTTGACCTGTGAACAAAGGAATATGAATCATCACCCAGAATAATGTGATTCTTCAGTTGGTGGAAACAGCTCATGTAGTGGCCAAACTTACACTTTCAGGATTCTTAGAATATATTCCATGATATCAAACTTTTATGGATGGGGAAACAGAAGCATCAGAGTGAAATTGAATTTCAGTTTTAGAAGCTGTAGAATATCCACTTCAGTAGAGGTAAAGGACCTTTCTGGTACTCACAGGAACATCTTAAGAGAAGACAGATTAGTACTTGTCTTCCCAGCACAGGTAGGGGAAAAGAAATCCAAATGATATAGCCTTACTACTTGACTAGTGGATCATCTGCTGACAAGCATACTGATGGAGCAGTGGGCCTTTGCAAGTTTGAACTGTTCATGAACCTGAAAATTGCCGATACCAAACAGAGCCACTTGTAGTTGGATGTGTTGAGACTGGACATGAAGGTGAGGCCTGAGAAGCAAACCAGATTTCATAAATAAATGTCTTTGCTCGTCATGAATGTTTAGTTAAAAATTCCACCATAGTTAAGTGAACCATAGCAACTTTCTGGTAGTTCATGCTACTTTGTGAAATATCTGGGGAAAAGGAAGTCTTGAAGCCATGTAGATTTCAGTTGTAAGTTTATGTTGATAACCAGGCATTAAACTAAATTTCTGCATGTCCCCCCTACACTCTTCTGCAAACATTCTTTAGAAGGCAAGACTGCTTATAATTCCAGATATATCTTAATTATTTCCATTGCTATTTTTAAATAGCCATAAATGAATGAATATAAGTGGCCCATGTTGTCTAACTCCCATTCCAGGGAAGGATAACTGCTCTAAATCATTCTTGTTTTTCTTGTTTTTGAAATACTTGTAGGAAGGGAATTCTTTATTCTTCCTATAAAGTTTCTTTTCTGGCTTTGACCTACTACACAGTGTGATGTTTTAACTAACAAGACCTCTTCTGAATATGTGCTTAAATGATAACAACCAAAATGTAGAACAAAAATACAATGTCACTGGTGATTCCAAAAGATGAACATTAGGTGGTAATTTATTTGGCACTTTTCCCAGTGCTCATCCAAAATTAAACTTTATACATTATTAGGGAAGTCTATATTACAGTAGCTGAATGGCTACCCAATACAATCATTGTTCAGATGAGGAATGACTAGTATAGTAACACAAGTTGCCCTGCAGAACTATTCATTTCCAAGGACTTGTCTCTTTGCAGCATCAGTAGTGTCCTGCAGAAGCAAATGCTTCCTTGTGGTATGTACAGCTCTGGGATTTGGGACATTATGATCAAATCAGGATGATAGTGTACTGGACAGAATAGCTCTTTTGTCACACAGTAATATGCCATCAAGACACTCAATTTTGCAGGCTAGAAAATAGAGATCTATCAGTTGAAAGACAACTGCAAAAGATGTAAGAAGGAAGATTAATGGACTTAAGAAAGGGGTTCAGCTGTCCATGCTTTTAAGGTGGAATCTTTTCAGTTCAGTTTTGCTTTCAAGGCATTCACATATATATATGTATGTATGTATGTATGTATGTATATGTATATATATTCAGTTAAATAATATGACTTTTGATTTCTTTACTGAATGTGAGCTCTCTGCTACTGAGAGAGTATGATTCAGGTGCTAAGGACACCTTGAGCTAATTTGAATTTTCCATCACTGTTATGTTACTAGCATAAAATACAATAGTATCTAATAAATTCATCATTCCTTCCCACCTATCTCCATAGCGGGGAGGGGACCTATTGTTCAGGACATATATGCTATTTTTGGGTTGACTGTCCAGACAAACAGTAGTTTAAATTGTTATGGATGTTAGGCTTAATCTGCTGTCTCAAGCAGAATAGGGTTACAGGAAGTTTGTCCATGAGAAAAACTCATTTTATTAGTGATAGGAGTTAATAAGAAATGGACTCTGTCCATTCATTTGCAATATATTGATGCTGTTAGTGTGTGGGAAGGGTTCTTAGAAACAATAACTATGAGTAAAGGCATGCCAAGAAGAACACCTCCAGCTGTTTGTAAATAGAAGAAAATTTTCATGTGTAAGAAATTATGCCAGGGTTATGTAGGTGATCTACATTAGTAGTTGAAAAGAGGCAAAAGCAAGTTATCTATTAAAGCTTATTTCTCTCTTGCAAATGAAGTATGCAAGGGTTTTTGTTTTTGCAGAACCCAAAGGACAATAAGCTTCCTCAATGCTGTGTGTTTATGTTGCAGTGTAATTTGCTTGTCTACAGTTCATAATTTTGGACTTTTATTGTGGGAGTCTAGTGGGTAGCTAGCCTTCTTTAAATTTTGTTTTTCTCTTGGCTTTGGCTGCCTTGTGATTAAACTCATTCTCAGATAATTAGACCAGGCCTGAATTGTGGATATACTATTTCAAAAGAGTTGCCACCTCTTCTAAGAGTTAGGCGACTTCATCTAGATGTGGATTGCCAAATTAATAGGTGATCTGGGCATCTCTTACTTCAGCAGCTTTTAGCTGCATTATAGTGAAGATCATGAGCTTCATTCTGATTTTTGTTTTGTTTTGTAAGTGCAAATATCTGTACAAGTTACTAATAAAGGTTAGTTTTTGTGTGTATTCATAGAAATGTGAACCCGCATAACTATTCAGTTTTTCTGAATTATTATTCTAGGATCAAGACCACCTTTAATACTTCAGTCTCAGCCTCCACCTTATTCATCACCTAGAGATGTTCCCCCAGACATATTATTAGATTCTCCAGAAAGAAAGCAAAAGAAACAAAAGAAAATGAAGTTAGGCAAGGATGAAAAAGACCAGACTGAAAAAGCTGCGATGTATGATATCATTAGTTCTCCATCCAAGGACTCTACTAAGCTTACGTTGAGACTCACTCGTGTAAGATCATCAGATATGGACCAGCAAGATGATATGCTTTCTGGTTTGGAAAATAGTAACGTGTCGGAAGGGGATATTTCTTTTAATGTGCAGTATCCAGGACAGACTTCTAAAACACCTGTTACTCCACAGGATATTAATCGCCCACTAAATGCTGCTCAGTGTTTGCCACAGCATGAACAAACAGCATTCCTTCAGGCACAACAAGTGCCTGTTTTACAACCGAACACTTCAATTTCTGCAAAGCAACCTCAAAATCCTTTGGTACAGACACATCAACAGGTTTCGCAACATGGAACTATTACGCCATATGATGAAGTAGAATTGGATGCATTGGCTGAAATTGAACGGATAGAACGGGAATCAGCAATTGAAAGGGAACGGTTTTCAAAAGAAGTGCAAGACAAAGGTAAACATTGTGTATACATGCTGCATTACATAACATTTTTCATGCTGAATGTCTTTGAAAATCAACCATACACACCTAATAGGTTCATATTTTTAATACAGTGACTATTTGTGATGTCTGAAATTCTATACAATAAAGCTGTAGTGTGATTTATTTATTTGGGGTTCATACAAAAATTTGGCTGTAATCTTATGCACATTCACTTAGGAATAAGCTCTTTGAACTTGGTAGAACATCCATGTAAGGATGTAATCTTTAGTAATTTGTATTTTTAATCTCAGAGTAGATCAAAGGATAGTTAAAAGTCCTGTGTGTTGAAACAATATCATGTATCTGCTGATTTAGAGGCAAACATTTTGTAATATTGATTGTGGAATGTACCAGTTAAAGCAGGAGAAAACAGGTTTTACTATTACAAGATCTACATGACAGTGGTGGTGGTGTTTGTCCAAAGCTTTGCAATTTGTCAGTTGCAAAATGATGATGGTGAATGGTGGTAGAACCAGCTGGAAAATGTGGCTGAAACAATTGCCTATTGTAGTTTTATCCTATGAACCATACATTGTATTTTATCAATACAAATGTTCATCTGCGTTACCACAGAACAGAACACATCAGAACAGACTGCAGCCCACTGTGATTAAACCACAGTGAGACTCATATTTGTTGTGTCACTTTCTTTTCTACCACCTTTTCTGTGTCCATCCACATAAGACAATGGATGGATTGTGATTGTGGGGGAATTGATAGACACTGGTATTAAAATTTTCTGAACTTAAATCAATATCATAACTGTAATCATTGTATCTAGATCTTTCTGTAACGTACGTTTAACATTTTTACTAAGTTTGTCTCATCTGTGGTAACGCAGATGAACATTTAGAAGGTCAGATACTGAAGATGAAACTCAAATACTTTGGCCACCTAATGAGAAGGAAGGACTCCCTGGAGAAGACCCTAATACTTGGAATAATAGATGGCAAAAGAAGAAGGGGACGGCAGAGAATGAGGTGGCTAGATGGAGTCACTGAAGTAGTCAGTGTGAGCTTAGGTGGACTCCGGGGGACAGTGGTGGATAGGAGAGCCTGGAGGAATGTTGTCCATGGGGTTGCGACTTGCATAGCATAACATAGCATAGATCTCTTACATTCAATTAAATTAATGAGGCAATTACATTTAGCATAATTTGTTCTGCATAAAGCTACACTGTCAGTTAAGCTTTCCTTTAGAGAGAAAAATAAGCCTTGAAGGCACCAGATCTTTGGAGGCCCTGAGGCAAGGTACTTTCAGTGCTTTATTTTAATATAAAAAGCAGGATAGTGTCTGGACCCTGCCCCCAATTTCTACCCTTCACTTAAGAGTCATTCATTTCACAGCCTCCCAAACCCACTGTTGCAGGAGGTATTCACCACCTGACATGTTTCTCCTAGTACTGTACAGTTCTAGGCTATATGCATATTCTGCCTGTTGATATTGTTGATATTTTTCTCACTTTCTACTCTTGTGTGGAGATGATTTGCCTTGCCCCATTCATGAGTTCTGGAGAGGGCTCTGGAGTGCAATTGTTTCAAAGCGATTCAGCTGGCTCTGATGGAGGAAGCTGTTGTTTGCACATGGTATTTCTTTCTCCACCATCTCCCCTGTGTATTTGCAGTCTCCAAATCTGAGAGCACAGTAACTATACCTTAACTGTGATGGAGCTCCACCTGTTCCAATTAAAAGCAGCCTATTTTTATTTTATTTTATTTCCCCCACTTCATCATCTGTTTTCCTTAGCCAACAATAAGAACTTACTTCCAACCTCTAGAAATCCCACCCCCATCTCCAGTGACACCAAATTCTCTCTCTAAAAAATCTGTTTAAAATCTCTTCCTTGTAAAACATCTTTTAAAAAATGTAATACTTAATTTTCAAATTTAGTATCTTTCTTATATAAATTGTTCCAAATTTCCCATGTGCCAATCTGAAAAATTAAGAGTTTCAGATATTCTGATGTTTTAAAAATCCGATGTACCTCCATACCTATAGAAGTAGCAATCCCATACATCTTTGCCAGGTAAAACTGAACGCAACAGAATCTACTTCTGATGAAACATGCACAGGATTACATTCCGTACCTGACAGTTTTATATATTCCGCTTTTTAGTATGCTGTCTAGATTTACCATAGCTCTCCTCCCAAGGGACAAGTGTCTTTTAATTTCTTGGCTACAATCACCATCTGTGGTGATCTTGGAACCCAGGAAAATAAAATCTGTCACTACCTCCATTTCTTCCCTATCTAATTGCCAGGAAGTGAGAGGACCGAATGCCATGATCTTAGTTTTCTTAATGTTGAGTTTCAAGCCAGATTTTGTGCTCTCCTCTTTCACCCGCATCAAGAGGCTCTTTAGTTCCTCTTCACTTTCTGCCATTAGAGTGGTATCATCTGCATATCTGAGGTTGTTGATATTTCTCCTGGCAATCTTAATTCCAACTTGTGATTCATCTAGCCCCGCCATTCGCATGATGTGTTTTGCATATAAGTTAAATAGGCAGGGCAACAGTATACAGCCTTGCCGTATAAGAGATCTAATAGTTCACTATAACTGAATCGTTATATATCTGGATCATAACAAATTTTGGCCCTAGCTAGATGATACTTTTGCTAAGGAAATATTGGTTAGAGTATACTACTATAGGAATGGTATGCTGGTAATGGTAATGCTGTGTCCAGATATAGTAATGTGTTAATAATATGGCACCAGATCAGACCATTCTAAAGCATTTTCCATGAATCAGTGCCATAACTATTGCTTTTCTGTATCTTCATTAGTCACTTGGTTCAGTAAATGGGTATCATACAAAGTCATCTTCACAAGATAAGCTTGAATTCATGATGATCTGAAACCAAGAGCTGGAAATTCAGCAAAGCCAAATATAAAGTGTTTGTGTATATGTGTACATATATATGCGCATTATACATTTTACACACACACGTACACACAATGTGCATATGCATGCACAGGAAAAATGGTTGAATATATTCTGGTGATTAATAACTGGATAATATCAGTAGAAGATTGAAGTTAAAGGGGTTTGCATAAAAGCCCAAGGCCATGTGACTGCAGTAACAATTACTGTTGTACTCCTGGATTAAAGTGTATTGTTGTGTTGTATTGCGCTGGTTAAGCCCTGTCTGGAGTTTTGTGCTTAGATAATTACCCACATGGAGTGGGTTTCACCTGCAAAATATAATTCACTCTAAAACAACAGGAAAAGTTGTACATGCATTTCATATATAATAGAAACAGTTCAAGGAAACTATGGGCAATCTCGTCCTCTGCGTTTGTGTGTATGTGTGTGTAGACCTCCACATTGTGCAGTCTTTCACAAAGCAAGAGGTTGAATTGTGTCCATGTTTTTGTTAGAGTGTGAAAGTGATGCTTCTGCAGTAATGCCTAGATTCAAAATTTATCCAGAATTCCACAGATAAGTGCTGTAATTTATTCACCCACACACGCGTGCACGCACACACATGCATGTCTATGTGACCAAAATGAAGTGATCAGTTTTCTTTCATCTGTGTTATAGTGTTGCCCATGTTGTTCTTTTTGCCATCTCTTAATATTTAGATTCCCCGGGTTATGCATGATGTGAATCAATAGTTTGATCTTGAATTCATTGAAAAGATGTAATAATCTGATAACACCTTCAGGGTTCAGAGATAATTGTTAGATGTTTCCTTTTTCTAGTAGCACTCTGTTTTACTTCTCATCAGGTGATGAATTTAATTTATATATATATTAAGTATTTATCTTCTCTTACAAAATTATTAAATTTTACTTAATTTAAGTTCAGGATAAATTGTGATGACATTTGCAGTAGCATGCACATGACTAAATTTCTACCACTAAAGTTCTCTTCTGATGTGCTGTCTACATGAAGTTCCCATTCTAAGCCGCGATTGCTAGCATAATAAATTTTAACTACAACTTTCACATTGTGGGATTTAAATCATTGTATACCTGGAAGGCAAAAATAAAAAGAATATATGTGTGCATATGGTTGCTGTAATATTAGGCCTCTTCATCTTGTGACCCATGAAATGCACCCTATTAGTACATTGACAAACTCTTTTGTTCTTCAGGCTGGGGATTAAAAAAACAAAAGTGTATTGTTGAGCACCTGGCAGACTGTAAGACGTGGATAATTGGCTGAATTCTGATTGGTTGATTAGAACGTGTGTAGTACTGCTAGTCCATGCAAGGTTTAGAGTGGCAGACTGTTTTCTTTCTTGAAATAATTGAATACTTACTAATCATGAATCATATGAATGGGTTTCATTTATTTAGATACCATGCAGAAGATGTTTCTAACTTGAAATTATGTTTCTTCTTTCATACACTTAACTCTTTGTGGAATCAAAGGTCAATCACAGTGTAATTGTACAGAGGAATTGGGAGGGCACCAACCATTGGGCGTCTGTTATACTGTTGTTTTCTTGAAGCTTGTACAGAGCTTTCCAACAGTGTTGGTCTTGTCCCAAAGTTCTGTAACCCCTCTCTCCTTTCAGTAGTTCAAGCAGCTGGCTAGGCCTATCAGCTTCTGGGTATGGCATCTTCCCCATTTTTAAGAAAAGTGTAGAGGCTTTCAGTTTTCTCTTTCTTGTTCGATCTCTGTACTTAGATCTTGCAGCTTCAGAGAATTCAGGCTTGGGGTTAGTAGATAGGTGTTAGTTCTCTATTTTTGTCAATGTATTTATTTGTGGCACATATTTACTGCTTTTCATTATTCAATGCTTGCTTTTTTCTCCTGCACTTTTACAAAATGCAGTTTCAAATGCATGTTACAACTCAAGAAATGAAAAGTTTTTACCATGTATTGCCTTGACTAAAATATTTCTATGTGGTACTGAGATCTAAAAAGTTTAGACAATACTACAAGATTCTGTTCCAGAGTTTATAAAGGTGCAATATCACCTTAAGTGTGTCTAAAAGAACAATTTAGTATATTTATTCCTCAAATAATGCATGTTGGAAACTGAGTTCTTGCCCATTATTTTGCGAATTTGTAATTTGCACAGAATGTAGTACATTCCATATGGCGTTGATTAATTTTTGTACTTTATCCAAACAGCAGTACAGATTTGGATTGTAATATATGAACATACTAAAATACATATGTTTTCATGTATTTTTATATGTTCATTAATATGATGAACACTGTTAACTTATTTTTTATTTAATCTGCAGATAAGCCTTTAAAGAAACGAAAACAAGATTCCTATCCACAGGAGGCTGGAGGTGCTACTGGAGGAAATAAACCAGCTTCTCAGGAGACAGGTTCTGCGGGAAATGGGTCAAGGCCAGCCTTGATGGTTAGTATTGATCTACAGCAAGCAGGACGGGCAGACTCTCAGGCAACTGTTACTCAGGACTTGGACATCATCAAAAAGCCTGAAGAGATAAAGCAGTGTAATGATGTTTCTGTTTTTGTTCCTCAAGAGGATGTTATTGGAGTACTTAAACTTAAATCTGAAAACCATCCAGAAACCCCTAGGAAAAAGTCAGATTCTGAAACTGTAAAGGTGGAAATACAATACAATGAGAACAAACAAACAGAAATGCAACAAAATGAGAGTAAAAGGATAGAAACTAAACACAATGAAAGCAAACAGATGGAAATTAAACATGAAAGCAAACATGAGAGTAGGCAGGTGGATGTGAAGCAAAATGAGGGCAAGCAAAATAATGGCAAGCAGGAAATAAGGCAAAGACCTGAGACTCCAAAGCAGAAAAATGAAGTGAGACCAGATACTCCAAAACAGAAAAATGAAGGCAGACCAGAAACCCCAAAGCAGAAGAATGAAGGCAGACCAGAGACCCCCAAACACAGGCATGAAAACCGGCGGGATTCTGGTAAATCCTCATCAGAAAAGAAGCCTGATATGTCTAAATACAAAATGGACATGAAAACTGATCCTTCCAGGCTAAAATCAGAAAGGCCTGATGCATTAAAACAGAGGCCTGATGGACGCTCAGTTTCTGACTCTATAAGACGTGATCATGATAACCTTAAACAAAAATCTGAGGACAAAGGTGAATCAGAGAGATATAGAGGAGATTCATCAAAGCTCAGAAGACCTGAGTATTTGAGATCTTCAAGTAAGGGCGAGCATGACTCTAAACATAACATTAAATCAGATAACTCAAAAGCTGAAAAACTAGAAAGAAAACACCGGCATGAGTCTGGTGAATCCCGGGATAGGTTATCTTCTGGAGATCAAAGATCAAGACCTGATAGCCCTCGTATTAAACAAGAAGGTAAAACTGATATTGGTAAATTAAGACAGGATAGGCCAGGTTTTAAATCACACAACAGTAAAGATGAAAGAAGGACAGATGGTAATAAGAGCAAAATGGATAGTAATAAAGCACACACCGACAGTAAAGCTGATTTTCCCAGTTATTTGTTGGGGGGAAGATCTGGGGCTTTGAAACACTTTATCATTCCAAAAATCAAACGTGATAAAGATGGAAATGTCATGCATGAAGCAAGGAAATCGGAAATTAAGGGTGAACCGAAGAACAAAGTTGAGAAGATTGGGCTAGTGGAGGATCTAAATAAAGGAGCTAAACCAGTTGTTGTTCTACAGAAGCTTTCTTTGGATGATGTACAAAAATTTATTAAAGATAGAGAAGACAAATCTAGGAGCTCTTGTTTTAGATCTAACAAGAACAAGTCATCCAAATCAAACAAAGGTAAGATTCACAAGTTTTTATCCATTATCTTTAGTGTCCTGGAATGTTTGACTGTAAATATGTAAATAGGAAAGTCTGTTTTGTTTATTTTAGAACCTTCATTTGGAAAGTTTGTAAACTTATTAGCATTGTACTGTACTTGTTCAGCTTATTAAAATGTAATATACAATAGATAGTAAAATGCTATATTTTGATTTTGAATCCTAGAGAAGCAGTTCATTTTTATTACAAAAAAAAATCTATTTTTTTATATGATGAATTGGCCTTTTAATTCTCAGGGCTCCCAGCTTTCATCTTGTTAGTTTGCTGTGTTTTTCAGATTACTAAAATGGTAAAACTGTATGGTCATATTCACACAAAACAATCAACTAGAATTCTTGTAATCCTTTCTTGTAATGCATGACTAAGTGCACGAATGCATACTATCAAATACTGCTTAGCTTCTTCCACCATTGAATAGGGTTGGGATGAACCCTTTTGAAATCTGTCCCTCCAGGATCTGTGGACTTCCTCTCATGCTTGGCCTAATCCTGTAAAGCAAATTGAACTGAGAGGAAGTTCCTGAATGCTTGCAGACCCCTTGCAACCTGCTATTGCTGGTGGTAGTGGGCAGGGAAGAAGGTTGGTCATTGTGAATGGTGCCTGGTATTTTATATATGTGTGTGTGTGTGCGTGTGTCTGGTATTAATATATAAAAATTAGAACAATAAAATTTGTATGCCGTCCAATTACTTGCGTCTCTGGACAGCTTACAGCACAAATATGTGGTATATGTGCTCAAGCGTCACTTTCCTGCATTGCTGCTACAGCAGGCAGGGAAGAAGGTCACTGTGAGCACTCATCCATGTCTCCATTTGTAGCAATCAACCTTCTTCCCTGCCTCTTAACTGCCAGGGGCAGTGGCATGAAAAAGCAGCACTGTGATTGTGCGTGTCAGGTGCCATTTGCAGTGACCAGCTTCTCCTCTGCCTTCTGCTGCCCACAGTGTTGATGGCGTGGGACTCAATTTTATTTTATTTATTTATTAAAACATTTTTATGCCGCCCCATTCGCCGAAGCCTCGGGGCGGCTTACAACATAGATAAAACAAGTTAAAATCCATATAAAATAATCTTAATTAAAACTCACATTATAAAATAAGCCGCCCTGGCCAGATAAAATTCAATTGTATTTAGCATTTAAAATGTTGCTTAAATAAAAAGGTCTTAGCCTGGCGCCGAAAAACAAATAACGACGGCGCCAGGCGGACCTCTCTGGGGAGCGCATTCCATAACTTAGGCGCCACCGCTGAGAAAGCCCTTCTCCGAGTAGCCACCCTCCTAATTTCTCTCACGGAGGGCTCCCGGAGAAGGGCCTCTCCCGCCGATCTCAGGGGGCGACTGGGCAAATATGGATGTAAGCGCTCCTTCAGGTAACCAGGACCCAAGCCGTTTAGGGCTTTATAGGTCATTACCAACACCTTGAATTGGGCCCGGACTTCAATGGGGAGCCAGTGAAGCTGACGGAGAACTGGTGTCATGTGAACATAACGTCCAGTCCCCGTCAGCAGCCTGGCAGCTCTATTCTGAACCAATTGAAGTATCCGGACCGTCTTCAAGGGTAGCCCCACGTAGAGCGCGTTACAGAAGTCAAGACGGGAAGTCACCAGCGCATGAGTCACTGTTGCAAGGCAGTCGTACTCCAGGTAGGGGCGCAGCTGATGAATCAGCCGAAGCTGGAGGAAAGCGCTCCTCGCCGCTGTTGTCACCTGAGCTTCAAGTGAAAGCTCCGGGTCGAGGAGCACTCCCAAGCTGCGGACCTTGTCCCTAGGAGGGAGTGCAACCCCATTCAGGACAAGGTTCAGGTCACCTTCTCCGAAGCCCGAACCGCCAACCAACAGGACCTCCGTCTTGTCTGGATTGAGCTTCAGTTTATTGGCCCTCATCCAGCCCATTACCTCGGCCAGGCACCGGTTCAGTACAGCCACTGCCTCACCTGGATTGGTGGAAAACGAGAGGTAGAGCTGGGTATCATCAGCATACTGATGGGTCCGCAGCCCACACCTCCTGATGACCTCTCCCAGCGGTTTCATGTAGATATTGAACAGTAAAGGGGACAAAATGGAACCCTGCGGTACCCCATGGCAAAGCTGCCATGGCGCAGAGCCATAGTCCCCCAACACCACCTTCTGGAATCGGTCGTTGAGATAGGAGCGGAACCACCGCAAAGCGGTGCCTCCGACCCCCAATCCCGCCAGCCTATCCAGAAGGATACCATGGTCGATGGTATCGAAAGCCGCTGAGAGGTCCAGGAGAACCAACAGGGACGCACTCCCCCTGTCCTTCTCCCTGCACAGGTCATCGTACAGGGCGACCAAGGCAGATTCAGTACCGTACCCGGGTCTGAAGCCGGACTGAAATGGGTCCAGATAATCAGTTTCATCCAAGAGTGCTTGGAGTTGTCCCGCCACCACTCGCTCTAACACCTTGCCCAGAAACGGGATGTTGGCTACTGGTCTATAGTTAGCGGCCATCCCTGGATCCAGTGACGCCTTCTTCAGGACCGGTCGGACTACCGCCTCCTTTAAAGGAGCAGGCACCCGACCCTCCCTCAGAGAAGCGTTAACCACTTCCAAGATCCAGGTTCCAATCCCGTGCTTGGAATCCTTTATTAACCAAGACGGGCAAGGGTCCAGAAGGCAAGTGGTAGGACGTACTCGTCCAAGCACCTTGTCCACATCATCGGGCCGCAATAACTGAAATTCATCCAATAATTCTGGACCAGACGGTAGCGTTGGTGTCTCCCTTAAAACCTCTGAATCAATAGTGGAATCCAGCTCGTGACGAATCTGAGCGATTTTCTCCCTAAAATGCTCGGCAAAGTCGTCACAGCGGGCCTTTGAGGGTGGAATCAGCTCTTCCTTTGGCCCTGGGTGAACCAGGCCTTGCACCACTCGAAAGAGCTCCGCCGGACGGCATTGTGAGGAGGCAATGGAAGCGGAGAAGTGTCTCTTTTTCGCCGCCCTCACCGCCACAGCATAGGCCCGATAGTGGGCTCTTAAGTGTGTTCGGTCAGATTCATCACGTGATTTCCTCCACCTACGCTCTAGCCGTCTCCCAACCTGCTTCATTGCCCTCAATTCTGGCAAGTGCCCCGCGAACACTGGGAATGCTCATCAGGAATGTGGACTCCAGACCTGTGCAAAGCAGTGAAAGCGGGGCTCATGGAATCTAGTGGATTCCTATCCCCAAGCTGATTCTTTGCACATCTCTACCATTGAGTGGGAGTGCTCAGGAACCAATCAGCAAGAAACATCATAGCATCATGCACAAACACAGCTTTTAGCTTGTCGTTTCCAAACAAGCCAGGAATGTTAAGCAACTTAAAACTTTGCTGGCTTTTAGGGAAGTGACAAAACAGGAATCCTGCTTGAGAGAAAACACTTTTTTCTGCCTGGTAAGATCACTGGCAAAAAGCACCAAAATCAAGCAGCATGCACTAGCTCACATACTCATTAAAGGTAAACTAGGATCCTCCACAAATCAGCCTCATTGTTTCGTGACAACATAGCCTCTGACTTGAAGCTTGACATAATGAAACCAACTTAGCTACAACAGTGTGAAATTTATAAGTACATTGTCAATAACTTGCCTATATCCAGTTTTTTGAAAATAATTGTTATATGTCCTATAGGGTCACATTCTGTACATATGGCGTGTGTCAGCAGTGTTAACTTGGCAGTGCTTGTAGTTCCATTGGTTTTACTTTTTGAGAAGTTTGCTAGTATTTGATACAAATGCTAGACTTATGTTATGATGTGTCTTTTATAAGATAATGTGTAAGTTTGCACAACATACTAATTCACTCTGTGAATAAACTGTGCTGTGTGCAATATTCATAGAAAAACCCATGGGGCACCAAAAGACAGTTGAGCTCACCGTGGCTTGTTCTCTCCTACCCTTTCCTTTGTCTTTGAGATAGTGTTTCATTGTCCTTCATAGCGGAACTTGTCTTCCCCTTGGTAATCCAATCATTATTTCATTTTCATTTGCTTAAAAAGGGGAGGAGACCTCAAATGCACAATTGGGTTATAAAATTGTTGCTCTTCTTTTACAATAGCACATTTATTGGTGTTTCATGTGCAGGCTTGTGCCGATTTCCTTGTATGTTTCAGCTATTAAAAAGAGCAAAGTGGAATAGGTGACATACATGAAAACTGCCCATATGCTAATGGTGCACAGTTGTTACCCTCCAACTGCAGACTTGTCAGCTGAAAAGGGGAAAGTAATTACTCTGAAAAGGAGCCCCCAAAGTGGTGGAAATGAGTGTTTCCCCTTGCTGGAGTAGCTGGAGACTTGCAGGAGTGTTGAAAAGGTAGAGATTACCACAAAGTCTCAGTTCAGCACTTAAGTGTGACAGGATAACATTGCTAAGGAGGAGATATTGTCCCTTCTTTGATGCACCCACATTTACTGCTAAAACTAAATTAGTGCTGTCTTTATAAAAGTTTTGTATCACTACTGGCTGGGGCTAGAAGTGCTTTAATCTACCCATACAGTTAGCACTCATCCACTATTACATTTTCTCCCTTGAACAATAGTTGCCCCTAATATAGCACAAGCTGCCTTTGACTTCCTCTCCAAAATCTTTCACCATGGATTGTGATGCTACTTCTGTTCAAGAAATATAAGTTCAAAAAAGTCTCTGGGAGCATTAGTTACATGAAAGTTCAGTTCCCATCTAGGAGTATTTTTAAGCCATACTAGTAAACAGCACATGTGCAAGAGGATTTCATTATATTTTGCTTAGTTGAATACTTGAAGTAATCCATAGAGGACCTAATTAATGAACAATATTTTATGTAACAAACGGAATGTATCCTAGCAGTGAGCTACATGTTTTAAATAAATTTAAGTGTTTGTTAAGCAACTTTGATGTCACTTGACTTGCTGCTTAATCCCTCTCACTCCTGATATGGGCAGACTGGCAAATATTACTGTGGAGTTACACCTTTTTTGATAACTTATTTCAAGGCTGCAATAGTGGAAGAGTGCACAATAAGCTGGTTATGACTACTAATCCACCATTCATACCAGGGTTTTGTTGAGTCTTTCCCTGGTGCTGCTGAATTTTCTCACTCATCTTCGTAGAGGTAGGAGAATGGAATGCAGCAGCACCCTCTTGAAGGATCAGGCTACTTGGTGGGTGGGTTGAACAATATGATCCCTACTTCCTGGAAGCATTTGCTGCTAGTTGAATAAAAAATGAGGTGGCCACATATTGAAACAATGATGCCTTTAACCCAAAAAGAACACTGTGCTTTTTCATTGTGAAGATCAACTGTTGAATTTAATTTCCCTGATTCTGTATTATTAATATCACTTATTTAATTGTTAAGATATATGTGTATCTACAAAGAGTGTATTTATGAATAGATGTTAATTGATTACCTTAAAAATCATGAACACACCCCAGATGACATTTTGATACCTGAATTGATTTGGTAGTGTCTTCAAAAGATAATGTGTGCTGTATTTAGGATGACAAGATTTGGAAGAGTCCTGAACAATTGTAATGTTGATCTTTATCTCAAGCATAGAGAACAGGCACTTAATTTTGCTTTAAACAAGTTAAGTCTTGGCTGGAGAAGAGACCAATTTTTCCTCTTTCAAGTGCCATGCATGTGGATGTTTGCTTGCTTGTTTCAAATGCTACTGCATAGCAAAGTACTTTGGGTTACTCACACCACCAAATAAGATCAAAACACATCCAGAAAACAAACAGTAGATAATTAAAAATAATCAGCTAAAAACAAGTTAAGACCTACTGTGAAATAAAAGTTCATTGTTATGTGCCAAAAAGTCAGTAAAGTATGTGCCTGATGGGCCTCCTTAAGGAGGGTAATACATAACCAGAGTGTGATTACTGAGAAGGTTCTTTCACACTTGCCATACAGCACTTGGTGGAATAGGTGAAGATGGGCTTCACACAAACCTCTTACAGTTAAATGTACATACTGGCAATCTAGAAACTGAGCTCTTAAAATTGTATATCTCTGAAAAGCAGATGATTAGTCATATAAACCAAGATTAATCACTTCAGTTTTTAATGAATTTCTGTTCTTACCTTGGTAGTCAAACTACAACTATGTGAGCTTAGTAATAGCTTCTCAATGATTAACTTTCCTTTCAAGTGCATGACATGGTATGCGCAGCACATGACTATGCAATTTTATTCTAATCAAAAACATTAAAACATACCAATATTTTGTGTAGATTTGTGCAAAATAATTGCATGTAGAATGATAATATGTTAATAATTTCAGTTTCTGCTGAGTTGAAGAACTGTAGTATCTGTTTTGTAAAGGAATAAGTACTGTATGGTCTGACCTTTGCATTTAAGGTTGAAATTGTTAGATACCCTGCATTTAAGGATGATCTTTAGAATTATTTCACTTTATTTCCTGATCTTGGAAGCATTTATAAAAAATAAACTACTCTTTTTACAGATTGATTTGAAACAACAGTAATTCGTCTTTTAAATTAGTATAATTCTATAGTAAATGCAAAGTCAGTTTATTTAAATGTCTTCCAATCTTTAATTAATATAAACCTTAAATATGAAAATACAAATAGATCTTATGACAGATATATTCAGTGTTTTCATAGCTGTGCAATTAAGAGAGAAAGTATGTATCAGGTGGTCACAGTGGGAGAAAAGCTTGTGTAAAAACTTTTTCCCTTGTTTTAGATAAATAAGAATGTATTGTCTTGCTGAGGTGTTTTGTTACACAAGCATAATCCTTCAACTGCTTGGAGTTTGCACAGTTGGAGATTCTCATCTGCGGGAAAATCCCTTTGTTTGCACAGTGTTAAATTGCATTTCGCTATGGATAGGAGGGTATCCATGGAGGAGGGTAGAGTGCAGGAATTTTCTGTAGCTGTTTTTGTGTGGTGACATCTCTGGCTGGTGTTCCTTAATGGCTACCATGAATATATTGAAATATATTCTTGTTTCCTCCTTTTATGAATTTTATATATTTACAGTGTTTGTCCACTGTTGTTTGCTTATGTATAGATGTGCAAGAAAAATAGCTCTTTCTGCTATGAACAGAGAATGTGAACAGAAAAATGACTTCAAAGTGGTCCTCATCTGCTAACAAACACAACTTATTTGCATATGCCAGTATGAAACAAATAATGTGTGGTTGCTTAGAAAATGATGTGTACTGTGCTTGTTAGAAGAGTACTGAAGTAGGGCTCTTTTGAATGAAGAACATCCTTGGTATATTTCAGTAAATTTTTTATATTTTAGAGTAAACATAAAGTGCTTTTATGGACAATGCTCATTGGTGTATCCTTCCCCCTCCCCCCAGCTCCCTTGCAAAATAGGGTAAAAAGCAGAATAATTATAAATATAAGTAATAACTTGCATATATTAATAATTTGTGTTTATCTTTATATTCACTTACAATTTACTCTTCATTGATAGGTAGCATAGATCAGTCAGTGTTAAAGGAATTACCTCCAGAACTACTAGCAGAAATTGAATCTACCATGCCTCTTTGTGAACGAGTGAAAATGAACAAACGTAAGCGTAGCACCGTAAATGAAAAACCAAAATATGCTGAAATCAGTTCTGATGAAGACAATGAAAGTGAAGAGGCTTTTGAAAGTAAGTAGAGTGGTGATTTCTCGCTTTTGTAGCATTAACACACTCTTTTTGATCATGTGTTTGTGGTGACTTCCCGGTTAGTCTTGCCTGACATGCAAAAATTAGTTTATGCAGATGACACCAAGGTCGCTGTTAGCAGTGCAAGCAGTTCAGATTAGAGGAATGCCCAAACAAAAACAGGCATACACGTTCTGTGTTATAGTGTTTTTTGAGTAACTTCATTGAATATTAGGAGCCAGTGTGGTGTAGTGGCTAAGAGAGCAGGACTGGGACTCAGACGATCTGGGTTCTAGTCCCCGCTCAGCCATGGAGCCAACTGGGTGACTTTGGGCCAGTCACAGACTCAGTCCAACCTACCTCATGGGGTTGTTGTGGGGATAAGATTGTGAGCAGGAGGAGGCAAATGATGTGAGTGGCTTTGAGTTCTTTTTTAAAAAGTGCAAGGTATAAAACTAATATATAAATATATAATAGTTGTTCAGTGTCTAGAGAAAATCACTGTCAAGATATAGCTCAGTAAGGTAGAAGCCACACATGCTCTTTCATGAATTGAAGACCTTAAAACAAGTGAGAGTCGAGGCAGACTTAATTTTTTCCTCCCTTTCTCTTCTAGTTATTACCTTTGTCCAATACATATATAAGCACCATGAAACATGATCATGAACATATAAACACCATGTAAGCATGATCAAAGATTTATAGTACCACTGCTCTGTAATAGGTTGCTCTGAGGTATGCTGAGTTATTGTAGTAACTTCTAGGAAGATATGTGTAGAAAATCACATTCCTCTTCCAAATCACCTAGCAGAAGTTCTGGAGTCCAACACAGTACAAAGACCCAGTTATGTGACTTGTATCCGGTTTACTAAATAATACCGAAACTTACCTTGGGAACTCATAGTGGAGATGAGAGAAGGTAGCCTTTCAAAAATTTCTCAGAGTGAATAGCTTCTTACAATGCTCCTCAATCCTTAAGCGAAAAGCCTGAGCAAAAAAAGAAGAATGTAACAGAATGCTACATTCTGGTAAGTTTCTGGTGAGCAAAACTGAGGGTGGAGAAATATGGTTGTGCACCCATTTGGGTTCTGACTAATCCTTTAATATCTTAAGATGAAGAGCTGATTTGCATACAGATTCATATTGTGTGTTAATTACTTAACCTGTGCTTTGTCAAGCATAAGCAAGAGCAAGCACCCTGCCTCCAGTGTGCTCCTTATATCCACTTTCATTTTATAACCTGTGGTCATTTCAGTGTTCTTTTGTGACATCCAAACCTGCTACAGTGGGATTATTTAGGGGTTAAATTCTTACAAGAACAAGTTTTAGGTTGTTTAACCACTAAACAGCATGGAACACTTTGATTCAGATGTTGTGAGAGCAACCTATGGTTGGGGCCATTTGGTTGTAAAATGAAGCGGCAATGAGGTGTGCCCTAAAGGCAGTATGCTAACTCATCCCACTTTTGCCTGGCAAATTGTGGGTTAATTATGTATAACCTGGAGCATTAGTTTGTTAAAATAAGCAGGGCCTTACTCAAAATCAATCAATCTCTCTCTCTCTCTCTCTCTCTCTCTCTCTCTCTCTCTCTCTCTCTCTCTCTCTCTCTCTCTCTCTCTCTCAAACACACACACACACACACACGTATGTATGTATGTATGAGGAAAATGAGTAAGATTGATGCAGATAATGTATGTTCATTTCTTAAGATGGAAGAAAACTATTTTTGTTGCAAAATATACCATTCAGAAATTACAGGCAATTAATGAAAAATAATTGAGAAATTTAGAAAGTAAAAGTACACGTGCACTTCTTGAACTGCTTGTGCACATATATTTGCATTTAAGAAAAGAGAGGAAAAAGGAAAAGAGTGTAAAGGAAGAACAAAATCACTGTGGAACCTAACAAGAAAAGAAAAAGAAGCCTCCAGTAGGGATGTGCAACAAATCTGCTTGGGGGTGGGAATCTGTTATATTCCCTGGACTTTGCTCCCTAGATTCCAGTCCGATTCTCAGTGGATCAGAGTCTGACTGAGTTTCTGGAAATCATTTCCAGCAGGAATCAAGCCCCATGTGCTGCACAAACAACAGTGGGCAGGGAAAAAATTGGTCACTGGAAATGGTGCCTGGCACACTTGTTCACAGCGCCCTTCTTCTGCACCTGCTGCCTGAAGAAGGAGAAGGTTGGTTGCCAGGTGTACCCTCTTACAATGCCCCTCTTCTGCACCTGGCAGTAGCAACAGCCAGGAAATGTCAGTTGTGCAGCACAAGTCTTCACAGACTTCCTTGCGGCTTGGCTCACTTGCAGGACTGGGCTGAGCACAAGAAAAAGTCTGCATATGCTATAGAGGGACAGATTCCAAAAGAATTTTTCCCAACTGTAACCTTAACTATGACATATTGAAAAGTATGAACTAAAAGTATAAATTGAATACAACATGAGATGTGGGGCCTGTGTCAGTAACAGAGAAGAGGAAATATGTTGGTTACAGTAATCAAGACTAATAATACAGGTAGCAGAGTTCTGGGCAGAGCAAGTGTTAGAGCAAGGTTGCAAAGAAGTGAATGGCATGTGTTTGAAATTTGCATGTATAGCTGGGTCATTGCCTTTTAATTTTTTTTGTTAAGCAGCTTCTTCAAAAGCAAGAACATCTGCAGTGAAAACAGTAAAAACTGTGATCAAGCTGTGAATTTTTTTCCCTCCATGTATAAGAATAACTCCTCAATCCTCTTCTAGAAGTTTAAGTTGAACAAAATTGAAGTGAGGAAGCAAAGCACAACAGTACTCAAGTCAAAAAATAAGATTAAGCAAGCATGTTGCAGCTGAAACCAAAATACATATGAGTATCTTTATATATTGAACGTGGTGCTTAATTTGAAAACTTTCAGTAGAATTTAGTGCATATATTTTAGGTGTGTGTCTTTCAAGAATACTGTTGTCCCTAGTATGAAGTTTGACTGTCAGTTTAATTTCTCATACTTGAAGATGTGCAGATTAAACTGGATTTAGCATTGATAAGAGTGTTAATTTCTAGCTTCTCGGAAAAGACATAAAAAAGACAGAGATGATGATAAAGCTTGGGAATATGAAGAGCATGACAGACGAGGTTCTGGAGATCATAAAAGGAGTAGCCATTATCATGAAGGGAGGAGGAGCTCTGGTAGCAGTCGATATCGTATTCGTAGTCCAGAAGATACTGACATGGATGATTATTCCCCCCCTCCTAGCCTCAGTGAGGGTAATTATAACTTCTTTATTATATTTATTGTGATATTAGTGACACAGGTGTTAAAAAAACAGTTGGTTGACTGTATTCTTAAAAACTATGCCATTTTAACATGATTTTGTTTGATCATGCCACAGGTATCCATCAAATAAAATGGTGTTCAGATTGGCTAACTGTAGTAAAGCCAAGATTAAAATCAATTTAGGAAGGAATCACACTGTCCCTGCACAGTGTTTAAAGTGCATAGGGTAGTTTGGGTTCTTAAATCCAAGTTCAGAGACAGTGTTCCAAACTTAGAGTAAGGAATTGATTCTCCAGCCCCTCCTCCTCCTCAAAGCCTGAAAATTACATGGCTGATAGACAGGGAAGTAAAGATTGCTAATGCTTTTCCTCCCATTTTGGGTTGGATGTCCATGAACTTACGATGGCTTATAACCATCATGGTAACATTGCACCTGTAATAAAAGCAATCATAAAAATCACTTGTATTGTGGGAAGGGGAGAACTATTTGGCTAAAAAGTGTTGCTATAGACAAAGGGTTTGTTGCAAACATTTCATTTTATATGTTTAAGTGGCTAGAAAAATGAAGAAAAAAGAAAAACAGAAGAAGAGGAAAGCTTATGAACCAAAGTTAACACCTGAAGGTAACAGCCATTTTTGGTTTCAATGCCCTTGTTATTACCTGATAATTGTCACCAAGTGCTCACGGTTTTGATGTATTATATTCCCCACCTTTATTAGAAATGATGGATTCTTCTACATTCAAGAGATTCAGCGCTTCAGTAGAAAATATTTTGGACAACTTGGAAGACATGGATTTTACTGCATTTGGTAAACACATAACTTCTTGAATTCAGCTTCACTGTCGCTCAAATTCCTCAAACCTTTTTAGTGATACTAGTATCCATTGTGGGCAGCTCTATATGTCTTCCTCATTTTTTTGCTGACAACTCTGGATTCTGACTCAAGCCTACAAAAGCTTTCATTCCCACCCTCTCTACTGTCTGTTGCCTGTACATTTGTTGGATTTTGTGAGGGGAGAAGAACATCAAAATTCCCCCTCTCCATGGTATAATAGTTAAGGACCATTCAGGTTCAGTTCAAGCACTGCTTTACTGGGAAATTAGCTGCTTGTCAGAACTTAACACAGTCCAAACCCAAAGAGGGCAGCTCACTGCTCTTAACAGGAGAGACAAACATACACAGGCTTGTGGTTCAGTCTAGGGCAGAGACTGGCGACTCTCTGACATTCCCCTTGTGACCTTCCCAGAGGGGTTGAATTACCTGTCTTTCTTCGTTCCCTGCCATTACTGTCTTTCTTGCACAGGGAATACTGGCAAATGCTCCTCCTGGCTCTGCAGCTGCTCTAGGTGTTCTTCCAGAAATCCCACTGGGGAAAGAGCTGCTCTGACTTAGCAGCTGCCTTCATGTGAGGCCAGCACCAACTTTTAAGTCCCATGCCTCTTCCCTAGCCCCTGGACACCCAACCAGCCCCAGCTTTCACCTCCTTACCTTCTACATCTAGCCCCCACGCAACTGGCCTGCCTCTCCCTATGCTTTTCATCTGTTCTTTTCCACTTCCTTCCCATGCGTCTCTTCCTCTCCTCTCCTCTCCTCTCCTCTCCTCTCCTCTCCTCTCCTCTCCTCTCCTCTCCCTGCACTGCCCTTCCTACACCCTCTCCCAGGTGTTCCTCACTGAGTTCAATCTGCAGCTTGGTGAGGCATCAGGTTTCACCGGCTGCAGCCAATGCATCTGCCTATGAAATCTAGGGTGAGGGAATTCTCTTGTTCTGTCAGTACTGCTTGATACTGAGTGGGAATGAGCCCCAACAATCTCTCACAACATCCCAGAAAGCAAAAGTTACTCCCTTGAAACAGAGGTGATTTCAGTTGGTCATAAGGGCAGCATCTTTTGTTGGTGAAAGAGGGCACAAATCATTGACTTACTTACAAATAATGCCACCTAGTTGTATCTCTGTTATGGTTACAGGCATTGATTTAGTCAAAGTTTGCATTCTATGGCCTGTTCACATTATTAAATGTGTGTGTTGCTTCTCCCTGAACAACCCTGGGTTCCTGGTTTCGCTATCATAGAGAATAGCTTAGGAATGAGGATCCCTTGGTTTCTTAGTACAGGGAGAACACTCAGGAGTCTGTGCACTCCCACATTCTCAGGCAACCCATGGAAAACACAGGTTTCCCTCTCTCCTTCCCATCCATGGGGATGCTAAGTTCCAAGAAAGTCTTTAGGCTGTATTCCATGGATGGGTGTTCTTGCATGCACACAGTAGTTGGCCCATAGTAATCAGTTTGGTTTATATGCAGCTAATTAGAACTAAGTGATTTGTGGGTTACAGTTAACATTATCAAGATTTACAGAGAAACAGTCTTTGATACTGTACTTCTGCAGTTTTAAAATATTGGTATCTGAGTTTCTAATGTCTCTACCTTCTGTATTCAGTCAGTGTTTAACTCTTTATCCTCTTTAGGTGATGATGATGAAATTCCTCAGGAGTTACTTCTGGGAAAGCATCAACTTAGTGAACTGGGCAGTGAATCTGCTAAAATTAAGGCCATGGGCATTATGGACAGGGTAAGTTAGTACTGCAGATTTGTTTAATGAGCAATTCTTCCACAAATGGTGCTGACCAGTAAAAGATGTAAGGAACCCCTTTGGTCAGGAGGGAATTTAGGACAGGCCTTAAAAATGTGTGTACCCTCAATTAGTATAGATATATTTACTACTACTGTTGGTTCTTATTTAGTCCACACCTAAGTCTTAAAAAAACAAGATCCCATTTTGAAACATTTCTTTTCTGCCTAGGCAAGTGAAAGGAGGAGACTAAATCTGAGAATTAGTGACATTGGTTGGTTTTGGTCAAAATCTTATCTAGATGCCATATTCATGAAAGTAACTGGTATGATAAATTGTCTCTGTTCAGCTTTCCACTGAAAAAACGGTGAAAGTTCTAAACATCTTGGAGAAGAATATTCAGGATGGGGCAAAGCTTTCTACTCTGCTTAACCATGTAAGTTGTTAAAATAGATGATGGCATTAAACTGTAATTTGCTGATCTGTCTTTGGATATGTTATCATGAATAGTTTGTGTTTGGTATCTATGTAAGTAAGATTTCAAATTAATAGTTTCTCTTCCATTTTCTACTAGCAGTGCTTTTTAAAATGGTTAGTATTTATTTTGCACTGATAAGGGACTTTTACTTATGATTTTTACTTTTACTAATGATTTTTAAATAATAACAGCATCTTGTATTCTTGTATTCCAAAATGTGATGCAAGAATAATTTTATTCTGGTAAATGGATAGACTTTATATAATTGGTTTTCGCTTTAGACATTACATGTTATTGCCATCATGTGGTATTTCGCAGAAACAGCAGAGATTACTGGAATATGCTAAAATCTTGTGTGAACTTACAACTACTGAGAATCAGCTGATAGTCAAATTTCTGGTGGGCAGGGCTGAGAAAAGATGCTTTTTCATTCGCATATGTATATGTATTTTAGTTGGTTATCCTAGCTTCAGATGGGATGACATTTTAAAATAAAAATTTGAGGCACTAGAGGGCAGGCATGGACCACGGAGCATTTCTTGCTGAACTGAACAGTTAATAGTTGACATTCACCATATTCTTCTGTAAGTCTGCCTAGCAATTAAGCTAGTGTCTTATGGATTTATGTCTTTTCCATTTTGAGGTAGGGTAAACCTGTCCCACTAACAAGTCTTGCCCAATGTTGGGATCCAATCCTAGAAGTCATCTGCTTAAACCCCTTCATGGTACTGGCACCGTGGCATAGTAGTCCTTCCTGATGATCTTCACATCTCCCAAAGAAGGGTACTGATGGGATTTATGTCTGAGCCTATTGGTTAGGATGTAAAGAAAACAAGTAACCTTTCAAATTCATAGAGCTCTTTTCCAAAGAGAAGAAGAATTCTATCCCATTCTGGCAATAACAGTAGCTGTTAGCATCTCCTTTGCTGTGCATTTCTCAAGAAGAGTAATGCCTGCATATTTTAATCCTTTAAAGTTCTGCTATTGACTTTCAATATCTATTTATCCTCTTTTTCCATTGGCCTGTCTAAAGAGCTGTTGTGATACCTTAAAATCCTGTGAGGTGTATCACAGCCTTATTCAAAAATGTTTTCTACGGGATATATTTAAGATGCAAATGTGTATTTCCCTTACCATTCCAGTGGAGTTATGTGGAAAATTCAGTGTACAACATTAGACTTTGGATTAACTTGTAGACCACCCACCTTGGGAAGGAGCTACTGTTATCATGTACTTGTTAATGAAAATGGTTGTATGCAGTTATGCTAAAATTTCAGTGCCTTGAACCAAAAGTATTCCCTCTGTATTTCCCCGCTACCCCTAACATCCTTCCTTCTTGTTTCTTGGTTTCCTTACTTGTCAGCAGAAGAGTGAAAAGAAAAATAATTTCATTAGGAATGTAGTTCCATCAGATTCTGTCTCCATAAATGAGCAAGTACTCTGCAAAACTCTAGTAGTGTCATAAAAAGTGTGCCTCACTCTCAGGTACAGACTTGTTTTGGGAGAGGCTTCCAAACTGATCGGCAAAACCCTTCTGACTGACAGTAATGGAAAATATATTTTGTTAAATCAGTAAACTTTCATAGGGTTGGATTAACTTTGTTCACATTTGCTTGCTGAGTTCTTTTTTTTTTAATTTAACACTCTGAACTTTCTGCAGAATAATGACACCGAAGATGAGGAAAGATTATGGAGAGACCTAATCATGGAGAGAGTCACAAAATCAGCAGATGCCTGTCTTACAGCTATCAACATCATGACATCACCCAACATGCCCAAAGCTGTGTATATTGAAGATGTAATAGAAAGAGTTATTCAATATACTAAATTTCACTTGCAGAACACACTTTATCCTCAGTATGATCCTGTTTACCGTTTGGATCCTCATGGTGGTTAGTATGAGAACTAACAGATACGTTATAACCTTATGAAATCAGACAATATTATACAGATGTGTTGCAAGTCTTCTACTGTATTTCTTTTAATTGTGCTTAATTCCTGTTTGGGGCCAACTTCTTAGGGTTGGGTTTTGGATGCATTTTTGGATTTCAGGGTCTCTGCCTATACCTCAGCATACTTGCCTTAGTTCTTGCTACATACTACATAACAGACTGAAGGAAATATGAGTAAAGCCAATTGTATGTAGTATAACCGTCTTTGCTGTACTTAGGAATATTTTACTTAAAATATTTATATTTTGACTTCCAATCTCATTGTTAGAACTCAGAAGATGGCTAAGTACCCCAAAATTCAAATTAAAAGAAAGAAAACTCAAAGTGGTATATGGACTTCTTAATTACAGGCCTGAGGTGTGTGACAAAGCAAGTGACTTATGCTTTTGGACTATGTTGCCTGCAATCCCTGGCCTCAAGCAATATATTTTCAGAATGTATAACCTGCCTTTCTAATAAATATTTGAAACCACTTGCAATAAAAATAAAAGATTACACAATAATGAAAACAAACACCAGTAAAACCAGTGAAATAGTAAATGTGAAAAGAGTATAAAGGCATTAATGGCATGAAACTACCTGAAAAGAATGTTCTATGATTGGTGTGAGGAAGCATCTTCAAATGGGCTAACTCCTCCCACAGCTCAGAAAAAGCAGGGCTCATATGACCATAGAACTTTGCCCAAGGACTCTTGGCCTACAATTTTACTGCAGACAAAGCTTTCTCATTGCTTTCTCTCTCCTTTGTATTCTCTCACATTTTCTTATGTTTCTACTTCTTTGTAGTCTGTGATCCTTATTCTTAGTTTGGTTCTTAATGTTTCCCCCATAAAAACACACTTCACTTCCCAAAAGCAAAAGTTAGAAATGCTTGCTTTGTAGCAGCACACACTGTGGACTGCCACCATTTCCAACTTACCTGCAGTACTAACATTAGCTATCACTGGCAACCCAAGTGTAGTTACTGAGGGACTTTTGGTGCAGATTAACAGTTCCCACAGCTGACCTCACAGTAATCCCATTCCTGACCTCAGTGCCCACAGCCAGCTAATCAGCACAGCTGGCTCTTGATCTTGGGAATAACTGGGCCATCTTTGCAGTGGGCCATGTAATCATTTTACAACACAAAAAAGAGGTTTGAAGGAATGAAATAGTGCTTTCTGGTTCTCCCTTGTTGCCCACCAAAAAGATGCCCTTTTTGCAGCCATTTTGCTGCAGTTGAACAAGAGTGGACATTTGCATCCACTGAGCAAAGTCTCTGTGTCCCATCTTAATAGGACAAAACTAAGTGCAGTATTTTTCATCTTAGAAGTCTACTTGTTGCATTGAAGGGACTTACCAATCTGCCATTTGAGCCTTTACATCTGTATCCTCCTGTTAAAGGTGGTCTTAATATTATTACTATTGCTATTGTTATTATATTGCATTTGTATCCTGACTTTCTTCCTCTTGTGATGAACCCAAGCTGGCTTGCATAGCTCTATTTTATCCTTACAACAACCATCCTGAGTTACACTGAGAATGAATGACTGGCCCAAAGTCACACAGTGAGCGTCATAGCTGAATGAGGACTAGAACTCAGATTTCCCAGGTCCCCACTCCAGCACTCTTAACCACAACATCACACTAGTTCACTTTGACTAGAAGAATTTCTGAGTTGGGGATGCTATCCATCAGAGACCACCTTTGCATTTTTCACAGGGACTCTCTTGTAGTCCAGCCAGATCCATTATTCATCCCTCAATATAAACTCTTTCACAGCACACACGTTATCTCTCTGTGTAGAGGGGTGGATCTGCTCTCTCAAGCTATGGTCTTCCCAGATGGATTCTTAAGATCCAGAGGAAGAGGCAGAGGTGGGCAGATAACTGCAGTTTCAGTATACAAAGTGAGGACAACACTCAGGCAGAGCAAGAGAACCAGCCTGCCTTGGAAAGGAACAGGGAAGGATAGAAACTGAGGGGAAGTTCCTTGACCCTGTATGAAGACAACATGAGTGGACTCATGAAGAAGTGTCCAACATTCTGCTGTGTAACCCTCAAGCAGCAGGAGCCAACCTGAGTGTGTAGTCTAAATCTTTCTGAATGGGAGAGAAGGAGGGGAAATTTCAGTGTTGAATCAACTCTTCATATTGGCAGATGCTACTCCAACAGCTTAAAAAGACCATCACTTTAATTTATGCTTTTTTGTAACCTGTAGAGCTCAAATAAAGGACTGTGCTTATAAGTCAGCTGAAGAGGGAAAAGTGAGGGAGAGACCTCCCCTGGCGCTTCCTGACATGTGCCCCAGAACTTCTTGCCCTTCTGATAGAGCACAGTACAAAGTAGATGTGCAGAGTTCTCAAAATATACATGCATTTTACACTCTCACTTAGGCACACTGGTACTTTATCTGTAGTCTTTCACCCTGTTTCTTGGGGGGCAGGGGGAGACAACCAGAATTAATTAGTAAAGATTTTCCAATAATTCCAGTGTCCCAGGCATATAACAACACATTCTGTGCAAGTTGTGGCATTCTTCTCTACTAATGTTGCTCTTGTAGAGGTCTGAGAGGCAGCTCCCTGGTCCATACCTGGCACCTTTATCAGACATTGCAAACTAGATAAGTTTTCCTCTCCAGGGGCTTCACATGGGAGATGAATACTCCAGCACATTTTCTCACCTCCATAACCTCAGGCTTCAACCCACCCATTGTATAAAGTAGCATGTACTTCCTGTTTATGGCTGTTTCTTCACAAAACTGAGAACAGACCATTGATCACTTAAGTGTAAAGATTTCCTCTGGTTTGGTGTGACAGAGGTGTCTGGACTGTATCCTACGTTATGTGACTGAGTAAAAAGCACACACACAATTGTTCTTCAAGGAGTTGAAATTCTGCTGAGCTTCTCTTCTTACCTGTTATCCCCTCCTCTTTGTGTGCCTTCCTTTTCTTTCATTCTGCTCAATGGATAACTTTTCCATCTTTGGCCATGGAATGGAACTTGGGGTAGAGTTATTGGATAATCAGTATTAGGGATACTTCTGTGGTCACATGATTCTTGCTTTTCCTGGATGATGAAAAGAGCTAACCCATATGGATGCCTCTGTCACACCAAATTGGAAGGGAAGTTTCATGGTAAGTGAGCAATATTTAGATATACAAAAGCCCTTTGAAATAAGGCATCATTTGCAACTTGTCTCACACAGCATAAGGGCCTGTTTGGTCTACTTTTAGATGTAATTGCAGATCTTGGGCATTCAGTTGAACACTGTCTTGCATACTCATTTTTTGACAGTTGAAGTAAGCCAATAAATCTTGTGCTAGGTAAGTGCAGTATGATCTGATTAAGCAGCTCCAGTTAGAATTTTGACAGCTACATTTTGGAGCAACTTGTGCTTTTGGAGTGCTTCAGTGACAGTCCTGCATAGAACATATCACAGCAGTTTAATCTGGAGGTGGTTAGTATATGAACATTATAAATACTGTTGTGGCAGCTTCTTCCATGTTGGTCTGATAGAATTTGAAGAAAGCCAATAACTGGTAAGCATTGTGAGATGATTCCTTACCATACCTGTAGAATCCTTCCATGTGGACCATTGACACTGGAATGGGAGGCAGCCACGTAACTGTCTCTACATGTTAGTAAAGTAGCATGGCAGACTCACATCACTGACAGCTAGAAAGCAAGGCTTTAGTTTCGTCCCTTCTCAGGTCTTCTCTAATCTTAATAAGCCCACTCTATGTGGCCTTTGCTGCAGTGTCACCAAAATTTGGTGGTGGTAAAAACAAATTGCTGATTTGTGTTCAAACTAAGTGTGAGCTTTCAAACATCCTGTATATGTTTGTCACCAAATTTTGGCAGCAAACAATTTGGGGGGGGGGGCGGTCACTGTATTATCCAGTTTGGCAGCATGGTAGTGTCAGATATTTTATTTATTTATTTTATTAAAACATTTCTATGCTGCCCCATTCATCGAAGCCTCGGGGCAGCTCACAACATAAAATATAATACAAGAATAACAATATAAAACTAACAATATATAATAAATAACAATATAAAAGAAATTGCCCTGGCCAGATAAATAAGCAAATACTGTTAACAATTAAAATGATGCTTAAATAAAAAGGTCTTCGCCTGGCGCCGAAAAACAAATAACGACGGCGCCAGGTGGATATGTTGCTCATGGGGAGGGTATGGGTGGGAAGTTGGCTTCTGGATACACAAGGCATTGCCCTGTTTTATCTGAACTGCCAAAGAGTCATTGTCTTCAAATTTTCTCTAGTCCCATATCATTGAAACAGCTGTTATTCTTTGTGGCTTTTGCACACCACACATACAGGTTCTGAACCTACATGGCTTTTTTTTTGGAAAACTGCCATAGCTGAAGAATTCCTGATGGGAACTCTCTCCCATCATCCCAGTATGCATGCTCCTAGTGCCTATTCCCTCAGTTCCTCATTGACACTAGTGTGGTTACCTCAAGGAAGCTTCTCCTGTCTTTTGGACTACAGATTATTTGTTATGGATTTAGTCAGACTTTCTTTCCTTTTCTCCTGTTCTTCTTTCTTTTAATGTGCTATCTTTTTAATATAGTAGTCCTAGACTATAGGGCCTTAAAAAGACCCTTTTTTTTTAACAGATGTGTGTTCTGTGGAAGTAAGTTCCCTCTGACAGATGTCCTCTCTTGCTACTAGTGTTGTTGAGGAAGAAGGACATGTCATAGATTTATTGAAGCAAACACAGTGAAATTAGTTGGATGGACCAAAGGCTGTGTCCTAGAAGAAAGATTTGAAAGCAGTGAAGATGCAAGAATCAATGGCTTATGTTTGCCCACTGTCTCTTACCTCTCCACTGAGAGCAGAAGGAAGAGTTGCAGAACCTCTTCCTCCAGTGAGTCAGACTCTAACCATAGACCTTACTGTCCGTTTGATGCTTGGGCATAAATTTACACTCTCTGTGGCCAGAAAGTTGTTTAAAAAAGCTTGGGCCCCTAATGTTTCAGACAGAATAAAAAAAGCTGTCAAAGGAAATAACATTGGTGGCATTGGCACCAATTCCACTGCCACTTCTGGACTTTACAACATCAGTGGCCACTGTGTCAAGTACTGACCTTGAAACCAAACAGCAGCTTTGGAAGAGAAGATTAGAGATCTCACACCTCCTTCAAATCAAGAGATGGGCATCCAGGTTCCTTCACCAGATTAAGCCATATGGTAATGAAAATACTCTCCAGATTCATTGTCACAGACCCTGCTATAGAAGTCATGGGTTGATACCTACAGGGATCAGCAATATTGATTTTACTTGTCCATGTCATATTGGGAAAGATGTTCTTATTGGACTCAGCTTCTATATTGCTCCAGTTACTGGGTTGCATTGTGTCCAGGGCATCCACTATGGCCATCCTCCACTTCATTTGTTCTGTACCCACTACACAATCTCCCAAAGAACCATCAAGACTTACTCACTGTAATTTACTGCAAGCACCTCCCATTGTTCAAGTGCTACATCTGAGGCATCATTCCTCAAGAGACCCAGGGTTAACTGCAAGTATACAGCTGCAGACCTTTCAACTAGCCATGTTCCCCTGCTTAGAGGCAGAAGATTATATATACAACTTGCATCCTGTGCTTTGATTGCTCCATACATTTCTTTACAAGACATGGTTCAGGTCAGAGAACCTGACTTCACCATTAAAAGGAGCAGCATGCTTCTCTGACCAAGACCTTTATATAGCCCAATCCGAAACACAGCAACTGGACTCACAGACCCATCTTTTGACTTGGTATAGGCAGAAGTGCTTCTATTGGATGCATACCTTAACATGGTGTGGTTAAGCAATGTCCTCAGGTGGCCAGACTCAGTAGGTTGAGTCCTCAGTTGTCCTCAGGTGGCCAGACTCAGTAGGTTGGTTTCCTAGCAGGATCACCCAAGGTAGAATGGTCAAAGTGGAGACACTGCCCTCTTCAAGAGTAGCAGTCACATCAGCAGAAGAGAATAGATATTTCTAAGGGTGATGTGGACAGAAAAACCCCTAAAGGGGAACCACTGGGTAACAGTGGTAGTTGAGAGTGACATTGGTGGAAGATCTTTCACAGACAATGGCAGTGAAACTCAAGCTAACTGGTTGTACTGCATAGAAGAAGGCAGTGTATACTACTTAAGATTTTTCTTACCTTGAAAACCCTATGATAAAACAATCCAAAATGGAACAAGAGATAGTTCCAGAGAATGAGACTCCCAAGTCAGAAGACTGGCTCCTTCAGAGTTTCAACCGCACATCCATCGTCAGAATGCTTCATTGATGGTCTGTTCTATCCAACCTGCAGGAGGGTATACCCTTTGTACCATTCTCTCCTTTGAGGGTCCTCGCAACAGATGCATCCCTCAGCAGTTGTGAGTTTCTTTACAAACCACTTACCATTCAGGATGTAGGGGAAGCACAGGAAACGTCCCACCATATCATTTTTTGGAACTGTTGGAAGTACAGAGGGCCTTCAGATTGGATTTAACAGAGCCCTCATGTGGAAGTGGTGATGGACAGTACCCTGATTGGTACTTCAACATGGAAAGAGGTATAAGATTGGCCACACTTACTGATCTTACTCTACAGATCCTACATTAGTGCATTCAAAGGGGAATTTATCTTACAGCAATTCATATTGCTGCAGTTGACAGTGCTCTGACAGACACACAGTCATTCAGGTATCTTATGAGTGGTAATTACATTGGGAAGTCTTTCATTCCATTTTTGAGATGTGGTGTGCTAAAGATAGCTGTTCGTCACTATAGAAAATGAAAGTATACTGAGACTGCTGCAGCAGAACAGGAATAGGATTAGTTTTGCTGGGGGATGCTTTCTGTACACATGGAGCAGAAGGCTATGTTCCCTGTTCTTACAAGTTTCAGAACAAATATCCCAACCAGTGTTACTGATGGTATTCCGGTAAAACCTTGGTGATCAGGACAACCAATTTCCCCAGCTACTTTATCAAGTCAAAGGGACTTAATCTTGTCTCCCATTGCAACCTGACTTTCTCCTCCAGGGCTGAGAATAGGACGGTCAACCACATAATGCTTGACAGTTCGAACTTGTCTGGTTGCTGTCAGACCAGTGACAAGGAAGTTGTATGCCAATAAGTGGGTTTCCTTTAAGGGGCTGGTGCCAACAGTGTCAAACCAGCAAATTGTCCTCTTCTGTATGTATTAGGTTTTCTTCTTTCACTGTACACAAAGAGCCTGATAGTGTCATCTTTGTATGTTATTCTTACAACTACCTGTGCTTTTCACAGACCAGTTGGCACTTCTTCAATTTTCTCCCACACCCTACTGTTGACAATTTCTTAAAGGAGTTTGAAAGATAGCATTTCCCTTAAAACTCTGGTTTTGCAATAAAGCTTACCTGTTGTACTCAAGGCATTGGCAACTAATCTATTTGAGCATCTGGCAATGATTGATTTGTACCTTCTTCCATGGCAAACATTGTTTTTTGTAGCAATTATTTCAACCAGTTGATCTAGTGAATTCTGTGTTTGGGTTGATCTTCCCAACATGGTATTTTGCAGGGATAAAGTTGTCTTCCACCCAAATATTCTTCCTTCTAAAGGTTGTCCCTAGCTTCTGTCTGAACCAAGATAATCCATGTCAGCCTTTTTCTTTCCAGTGGAGTGTTAGATGTTCTGAGAGCTTTGGTATTCTGCTGGTCTAGAGCAAAGTCTTTTCTTCAGATTCTTTGTTTATTTGTGTATCATGAAGGTACAGTTTCATTTCTCTCAAAGTGTAGCAACTTAAGATATGTAGATCATTACATTAGCAAGATTAGAGCACTCTTCACAACTGAGAACACATGCTCCAAAAGGAGTGGCTACATTTTGTTGTGATTTGATCAGAACCATTGATCTTTATCATTATCAACTGAACATATACGCCAAAGCAAATTGCTTCTTTGGTGATACAGTGTTTTCATCTTTGTTTCAATGATGACCTTAGTCAGCTCATATGTGTTATGTGAGAAGGAAGACCATGGAGAAGGAAGTCACCTGTATCTGCTTATTTATAAATGTAGTTCTTCAGGTTGTCATATGTGCTTTCATACAACCGATACAGTGCCCCTGATTCAGTTTCAACCTGGAACTAGATCTTGGCATTGAAGTTTGATTACTATGTTGGTTATCAATGCTACTTCTAGGTTATCATCAGAATGATCCTTCGGTTTTCAGGCTACAGTGGGTGTTTTCAAGAAATAAGGGAATAGAAGGGAAACTACTAGGAGCATGTATACTGTGACAGTGTGGTGGGGAGGGGGGTTTCCCTGTCAAAAATTCCTCAGCTATAGAAGTTTCTTAAAGAGGTTCCATGCAGACACCAAACCTTTATGCATTAAATGCACAGATGACTAGTCATGAAACTACAAGTAAGTATTCTGCCTTTATGAAGTTTGTGAGGATATTATGTTAGCAAACTCTTAAGTCTGCCAGCTTCATTATTTTCAGTTTGTTTGTCACTATTACTGTTATTCTTTTAACTTTCAGCTTTATTGATCCTGTCTTTCCACTATTAGTATCTGTTCAGAGCTTGGTTTTTTTTTTCCTCACCTGGTCCTACTTTCCAGTCACCTTTTCTCTTTCATGGTTGCTTCCATCTTTTTCTTTTCCACCATGCCCAGTATTGCTGCATTTTAGAGCCTTATTAAGAAATTAAACCATTGTAAATATATTATGGTTTATAATGTTGCTAACAGTAAGAAAAAGACTGTTGTTTTAAAATTTTCTAGGTGGTGTTTTAAGTTCAAAAGCAAAACGTGCCAAGTGTTCCACCCACAAACAGAGAGTGATAGTGATGTTATACAACAAAGTTTGTGATATTGTTAGCAGTCTGGCTGAATTATTGGAGATACAGCTTCTTACCGACACTACTATTCTTCAGGTAAGCTTGAAAGATTCTCCCCCATTCTTCATGTCTGTCAAAAACTTTTGTTAAATATTTTGAATAATTACAATAGTTTTTCTACATATGTATACCTGTTAGATGTATGTACCTTAATTGCAAGTACATAGGGAGTAGAAAATTAGGAATTTTCAAAGATCATTACATTAACTCTGCAAGTTCTCTGTCCATGGTACTTGCTGTGCATTTGGCTCTCATCTTCCAAACATCTCAAACTGTGTTTGGATCTAATGGCAGCAAATCATGATTTGCTGTGATGTGTGCCAGTTGTGTTCCATGACTGTGGTGAATATTTAACCCATAACTGAGCCAACTGGGGGTTTCTAATGTGATGGAGAATGAAAATTAATCTTAGGTTAAACAACTCAGTTAACCAAGAACTAGACTTTTATGTTGTCACCTTCAGCTTTTTTTCATGTTTGTCTTAGAAAGAATTGCATACTATGGCTGAATATTTTTTTCCATAAATGAATCTACTAAGATAATGTGGAACAAATAAAAATACCAAAAGGAATAAGGAAAAAAAGTGTGATTTAGGCTTAAATCTGAAATCTCATCCCAAATTGCTGTAATAGCAGTTGTGAGTTATTGCCACTGTTCTGAGAAATGAGGCTCACAGTTTAAAAAGACAATCAGTAGACTTAACCTGTTTAGTTTGTTTAAAACAGGTTTCACATCAGTTTGTCAAGTGGAGTGAAAACTTACACTATTTTCCTTGACAGGTTTCTTCAATGGGGATAACACCCTTCTTTGTAGAAAATGTTAGTGAACTTCAGTTGTGTGCCATCAAACTAGTCACTGCGGTAAGCATATTTTTAAACCAAAATTTAATTTTTAAGAATCTGATGGGGTGTGTATATATTTATTTTTAAGGGGCTTGTATATGATTTTCATAAATTACCTAATCCAGCTTTTCAGTATTTTAAAGCAATACTACTTTGTCCAAGACCAGTATTTGATCACGTAATGTTAATGTTACTTTAATCCTTCATCTATTTGAAATAAAATAGTGTTGCAATATGAATTCATACTTTTCAGCTGCTAAACATCACTAAGAGTGGAGCATTATTTTTAAATGTGTGTTTATAAAATCTTTGAGCTTGAAATATAAGCAACTACAATATTTAGAAGTTTACTGACTTTTAAACAGGTTTTCTCAAGATATGAAAAGCATAGGCAATTGATATTAGAAGAAATTTTCACTTCACTTGCAAGGTTACCAACCAGCAAAAGGAGTTTAAGAAACTTCAGGTAATGTAAATTGATGTGTTATGTGGAAATTTGATTATTTTAGGGAAAATATTTTATACTTAATGTCTTTAACTGGGACTTCAATATGCTTAAGTTTGTGCTGTTCTCAGATAGATTGCTATCTAAGATTAAACCATATATATTTATATAATTATAGTGCTTAGGGTTAGGGTTTTAATTAAACCCTGCATGTATTTTCTTATTACGGTTTAACTGAGTGCCAGTTAAAGAAAAGCCAGTGTGGTGAATTGAACTTAAAATGAGTGAACCTAGTGTCAGATTCCCTCTTCACCATGAAACACACCTGGTGACCTTGGCCCAATCACCATTTCTCTGCCCATCCTACTCACAGGTGGTTGAGTATATAAAATAGGGGGAGAGGAGAGACAGGTTTGCTATCCTGAACACTTTGGAGAATAGTGGGATTAAAAAGTGTCCTTTGTGGGTTTGTGCATTATACATCTCTCCATGAACATAGTTTTCACTCTTCACTTGCAAAATCTAACCCCCACTCCCCCATTCTCTGCTCTCTACCTTTCCCATCTACTGTGATGGCAGCAAAGTCACCCCTTAGAAAGTGTGTCCATTGTCTGAGTAAATTCTTCCCACTGACACTTCCTCTGCCTTTCTGTTTGGGCAAAGGGCACATCCTTGAATCATGCATGCATTGCCATGCCTTCACAAAATGGTCCTGAAAACATAGGGCTGATTGACTGATGGCCAGGTCCCTGGATGCTTTGGATTCCAAAGAAAATAGATGGCTGCTGCCACCAAGTGGAAGGGCAGATGCTATGAGAGGGATCAGTCCCACAAGGGATAAAAATATTTTTCTTCAAAAAGATTTTACTCATTGTTGAAGCAGGGGTATTTTATGAATGTGTGGCAGAAGCAGCTTTTACTGGATCGACTTTTGTCCTACCAGTTTTGTGTACTGAATTCTTTGGTGTAAATGCAGCAACATCTTCCTGTTTTGCTGATTAGATATCAGGTGTATTCCTAATCATTGAAGCCAATAGCAAATTCATCATGGATTCAAGTGTTCACAGCTGAGTTCATGAAACAATATTAAATAGTTTTGTATTTTTCAACAGATTGAACAGTAGTGATACTGATGGGGAACCTATGTATATTCAGATGGTGACTGCATTGGTGCTACAACTAATTCAGTGTGTTGTACATCTACCATCAGGCGAGAAAGATTCTAATTCTGAAGATGAGCCAAATAAAAAAGTAAGATTTACTTTAGATATATGGCAGTGTTAGATTCTTGTTTTTTTCCCAATGGTCAAATTGGTTTCAAGCAGGTATATTAATGGCAGCATGCCAGCACTGGATACAGCCACATCCAAAAGCAGGTGTGTCCACATGATTGTTGGCATATGATCCTGTGATGTAACAGACACATTGTCCTCAATACAGTCAGATGTTTATAAATTCTGTACTGATATCAAGCCTCCAGTCTAAGATTGGAGATCAGACAGGGAAATTGGTAGATTGGATGGGATTCCCATGGGTTATCTTTTGCCTCATCTCTGATACATGGAGTTATTTGCATTTAGTTCGTATGCATGCAATGCCTGTTATGATTATGAGGTTTGTATGAAACTCAAATACTTTGGCCACCTAATCAGAAGGAAGGACTCACTGGAGAAGACCCTAATGCTGGGAGCAATTTACGGCAAAAGAAGAAGGGGACGGCAGAGAATGAGGTGGCTAGATGGAGTTACTGAAGCAGTCGGTGTGAGCTTAAGTGAACTTCGGGGGATGGTGGAGGACAGGAAGGCGTGGAGGAATGTTGTCCGTGGGGTCGCGATGGGTTGGATGCGACTTCACAACTAACAACAACATGATCAGGTTCAGTGGCAGGAGGGGCATGGAATATGGGAAACAAAGTTGGTGCCAGTGGAAGTAAGCAAGAAGATGCTGATGAGACATAAGGAAAAAGATTAGAGAAGAAGTGGGGGGGGGGGTATTTTAGAATTGGAAAGTAAAGGAGGAAAAGTGAGTGTGAACAAAATGTCACAAACTGCTATTCAGCTACAATAAATTAGTTTATACCGCATTGTATAACCTACAGTGGTTTGGATCAGTTTATGATAATAGTATATATTCATTGTTTTAATCTGTTAATTAACTGGTTGAGTTATTGTTTTTATCCTTTAAAGGTGCATCATTCATAGACATATGAGTAAAACTTCAAAATGATTGCCAGGATGCCTCTCCTTATACATTGCTGAGAAATGTGTTTATTATGTGTACTCAAATAAATTTCATTATATTTTTGGTAAAGTAGGTTTTTTAAAATCACTTTTAGGTGGACCAGGATGTCCTTATTACAAACTCATACGAAACAGCCATGAGAACAGCACAAAACTTCCTTTCTATTTTTCTCAAAAAGTAAGTTCAAAACAACAGTTAAGTGTGTTAATAGATTTTATTTGTATTGTACAGTTGCAATAAGTACCCATTATAGAATAAGATTTTGATGGCTATACCCAATTGCATTTTCCTTAAATACTTTAGGAATGAGAACATGCCTGCATAAAAATGGAAATGGCCAAAGTATTTTAAAATGCACTTATGATCAAGGTTTGCGTTAATAAGTATTACTCGTGTACAGATTCTCATTTAAGTGCTCATTTAAGAACCTTTAAAATGTAAAATCTGCCTGACATTTTGGGATTATTGACAACCATATGCAATAAGTAATTTATAAGCAGGACACAATAACAACATAATAGTCTAAAATTTTTCTCCTTATGCACATATTCCATGAATTGTTGTATTATGGTAATGGGCACTAATGATTATTGTAGAAGTTCTTGTCTCAGCATATTAATTGTGTGTAAGAATAAAATTTTAGAACTTCTGGACAAGTTGGGTCAAGCTACCTCACATTCTCCTGCCCCAACCCTCAGCTGTAAAAGAACATTTCATTGACTATGCTGCTGAAACACATGTGGACAATTAAGTTGCAATATTTGTGAAACACCATATGAATTCTAATCTATAGACCATTTAAATTGTATCATACAAGGAACCAATAGTTTACACTCTGTAATTTTCCTTGCTTATTCCAGAACTGAAATAATTATTCTAATTTCAAATAATTCTGTCAGAACACATACAGAATATATGCTCCAAGCAAAGACTTGTCAGGAACTTTCTCTCACATAGTCTAGACATTACACCTTTGTCCACTCTTAATTGAAACCCTATTTTCAGAGAGACTAAGAATGTAGCCATAAGCATAATTGCTAAGGGATCTTATTCAGTTAGTAGACAGGAATCAGTTCATCATTTCTATACAAACTGCTATACAGTATATTGTATATGGCTCTCTCAGATGTTGGCTATAAGCTTGATCTCTTGAATCAGTAGAAATGGCAGAGGATTATCACTTAGCATAATTGACCATTACATTTAAAACTTTAAAAAAGAGACCTTGGATTGTTGAAAAACAGTCAAAATGTTTTTGATATTTTTAATTTGCCATTTTTGTAATACTGATTTCATTACACATTCATTAGTCTAAGTAGTATCATAAAAGTTTATAATATGTGATTTTCTTTCATGTCTTATTTGCTCTTCTCATTGTTTTCTTCAATAAGATGTGGCAGCAAGCAAGGGGAAGAAGACTATAGGCCACTCTTTGAGAACTTTGTTCAAGATCTTCTTTCCACTGTCAACAAACCAGAATGGCCAGCTGCAGAATTGCTGCTTAGTTTATTGGGAAGACTGTTGGTAAGATACCTAGATTGATTGAAGTAATAATTCTGCTTTCCACTTCCTAATGGCTTTTTTCAGTGTTAACAATTATAACAGTACCGACCATGTGATGTAATGTAAGCTGGTAGGGACGTAACTTAATCAAGGGTCTCAGTTATGTTAAGGCAATCAGAAACAGGCATTCTTCACTGTTTTCTCTGTGCATCATACATTCTGCACCTGCATTGAACCTCTGTTGGGAAGCTTTTACCTCAGTTGTTCTTCAGCCACCATTGTGGCAGCCTCAAGGAAGCTCTTGTCTGTAGGACTATGTTGCTGAGGATTATTCTTCTTTAGACTTTTCTTGTGGCTAGGGCCTTATATGGCCTTAAAAGTCCCTGTTCAGAAAGAGTGTGCATTGTATAGACAGCTGCTCCCTGTGCCTGTTCTGCCTAGGAGAGGGCCACATCACTGGGGCTTTTGCTTATTGCCAGGTTTTTACAAAGCAGGTATGTCAAAACCAGTTTGACAGACTGAAAGCTGTGTTGTGAAAGAAGGCCTTAGAAGCAGTTGAGACACAAAGAGCAATGCTTCACATGAGCCTACTGTTGCCTGCACTCTCATCTGCAATAGCAGGGAGGCCTTTCATTCCTGATCGAGGCATTTTTGCAGTTACTACTGATCCCCTGACTCCAGGGAGTTCTCTGGCCAAGAATCTGTCCAAAAATCCATGCGTATTTAAAACCAGTGAAGTGCGAGGAGGAGGAGGACAAAGAACCCCAGTGTAGGTGCCTGTTCCACCACCTCTATTCCTGGACCTGGCATTAACATCAATCAGCAGTGGAGTTGATAGCTAGCCAACCTCTGTGTCCTACGGAGTGATCAGAGACCTAACCCCACTCTTAGATTTGAGCTTCAGATCATCAAATGCCATCACTACCTATTGCTTTGTACTTAGTACTATAATGAACCTCCAACCCCTGTTGTCTCTCTGCATCAGAGATGATTGGCAGAGGACAGCAGGTATCAGTGTCATCACTTCTGCTCCCCTATCACAAACTGGGGGAATGGTTGCAGTTGACATTACCTCCACATCAGTCGTATTAATCATATCATATCTACATTATAAACACACACTGCCCTCTGTGTGCCTCCAACCATAGTCAACAGATTTTCATCAAATGTTAATGTAAAAATTGACATCTAATTCAGAATTAGCACATCAAAATACTATAAAATGGGCCACTTGAGTGAAAAGAGTGTTGCTACTATTATTTGAAATCTGTATGGAATCACTGCAATAGAGATAATAGGAGTGTGTGTGTTAACAGATTAACTTATCTCCCCTTCTCGCCAAATTTGTTGGCCCATCATGAGAAAATTGAAGTAAATATTGGATGCAGTGTAGTGCTTTAAATCTTGATTTAAGTCTTTGTGGTCCGTGGCCACAACAAGTATTTAAAGGGGGCCCATGGTGAAGGAAAGGTTGAGATTCACTGGACTAGAGCCATGCCTGTTACTATGTGAATCACAAGAAACTATGGATGGTTCTAAAAGAAATGGATGTACCTCAGCACTAGTCCTTGTGCATAACCTGTATCATGAACAAGAAGCTACTGTTAGTACAGAATTTAGTGAAACAAAATGATTTCCCATAGGCAAAGACATCAGACAAGAATGTATTTAATTTCCCTGTCTGTTCAGTCTGCACACAGAACATATATGGAAAGCTGGATTAGAATCAGATGGAGTGAAAATTAGTGAAAGACCTATCAATAATTTAAGATATGCAGAGGATACCATACTACTGGAAGAAAGCAGCAATGACTTGAAACAACTCCTGATGAAAGTGAAAAGCAAAAGTAGAACTGTTGCTGCATATTAAGAAAACAAAATTCATGACTAAAAGTTGCATAACTTTACTGTTAACAATAAAAAATTTGAAATTGTGAAAGATTTTAAATTAGTTCAAGTCTGTTTTCTGAACAGGGACCATGTCACACAGGTAATTTTTTCTTTCAAGGAGTCCAATCAAAATTTCCCTGTGGTGTACATGGGAAGGTTTAGGATTGTTGTCACTTAATGTCATTCTTATGTCTGTGCATCATACATATGGCCACCTGCACAGGGCCTATTGTTGGGAAGATTTTCCCAGCTAAACTCACTTTGAGCTAAACTCACAATTCAAGGCAATATTATTAAATGAAAACAGCTACTTGACATTCATTTCTTTATCTCACAAATTTATTTGAAAAATCACTGTGTGCTTCAAGTTATTCAGCCTGAGATGCACAGAAACTATGTAAAAGTAGCTAGTGTGTCGTATTGGAGATCCAGAAGATCTGGGTTCTGGTCCCACTCAGCCATAAAGTTCACTGGGTTCCTTTGGGCCAGACCCTCACCTCAGTCTACCTCAGGGATTATTCTGAGGATAAAATGGAGGTATGTAAATGCCCTTTAGTTCCTCAAAAGAGGAAAGAAGGTAGAATATAAATACAGTGTGGTACGGGATGGGGGTGATAATAATGAGTTAGGAAATCATGAAGAGGGAGAAATACAATGGAGACTGATAACTTTGTGTTTTGTTCTCGTTAGGTCCACCAATTTAGTAATAAATCTACAGAGATGGCTTTAAGAGTGGCATCACTTGACTATCTTGGAACTGTGGCAGCACGACTAAGGAAGGATGCAGTCACTAGCAAAATGGATCAAGGATCTATAGCCCGGATTTTAAAACAGGTTTGAATGAAACTTTTGTTGATTACTAAGTTTGGGTGCTTTTGATTTGATAAAATACTTGGAACAAACCCATGCAACACCGTAATCATACAATGGCAACAGAAAATTTTACATTTGTTCTCAAAAACAGTCTTTACTTCCTCTCTGCTTCTTGATGGGGATTTTTAACTTCTGGCTTAAGAATGAAGCACTGTTGAGATCTACCAGTGTAGTAACATTGAAGAGTATCTGCAAAATTGTTTCTTCTGTGGCTGGTTCATACATGTGTGTCTTTTGTGAGATTTCCACTAGGAGTATTGTGCCACTACACATGAAGCCAAGCCATAGTACTTTTAAAAACACCTTCTGTCTTGCTGCAAATTAAAATGTTCATAGCTTAAACAAATTAAATCTTCTGCTGTTTCTGTATTTAAAAAATTATATCACAGTATTAGGCCTGATGAAAGCAAAAACTGCAGAGCTTTTTTAGAGCCTGAGACTCAGAGTTCAAGTACAGTGAGGCTGTTAAATATACAGGTATACATTTTATATCAGATTCCCACTAAGCAACACATACTGATATTCTAGTACATATTTGACTAGCTACATTATATTTTAGGCTTACAACAGTCAAGTAATCAATCCTTCCTTTCACAGAATCACTCCTAGTGTATTAATTAAAAAGGGCTGACTCCCCAAGAAACCCATACATGGAATTCCTAGGTTTTAGACTACATGTTCTGTATCACAAGAATTTGTTGCCTCCCTTTTACAACTTGTAAACATACTGCTGTATTGTTGTTTTCTAGGACTTGTTTAGAACACAAGCCTATGCATATCTGTTCTGGTGTTGGCAAATATGTGAATTGTCTTAAAGTGTATTGCTGTATGTTACAGGTCCCAGGAGGGGAAGATGAAATCCAACAGCTGCAAAAAGCATTGCTAGATTATTTGGAAGAAAATACAGAAACAGATGCATCTTTATTGGTATGTCAGTTAGAATAAAAGCCTGTTTAAGAGAATATTTCATCAAAAAGAGTCAGTAAATAATATAATTTTGGAATATTGTACACCAGTGGCTTTGTTAATCTAATTACATTCTTTCTAGCCAAAAGAAACTCTCAATGTGCACCTCACTGAACTGTACATGTTCAAAAGAAATTGTGAGAGATTTGGCACCAATAACTCATTCACTATGTCCCCTCATTGCCTAGGAAGGCAGGGATTATGTGACCAAGAGTTTTGCATTGGTTATGGTTTGATTGGTTCCTCCTTTCCAGTTCTATCTCTGCCTTCCTCGAAGTCTAAGTTTATTGATCTAATTTTTCTTTATCCTCCTTGCATCCGTATGCTTTCTGACTGTGTCATGCACACATGTGCACGCACACACCACTAGTGGATCTTTACTGTTTTGTTTTTCAAATTTCCACCCTTAATTCCTTTTTCTGAATTATTTTTTACCTTTCTTCCTCAGCTCTTCATTTAAAGTATAAAGCCCTGGGGAAAGGGATATTCAGTGACAGCTTTTTTTTTTAAGTTTTCTGGGAACACATTGAAACAGAGGGAAGAAAAGACAAGACTATGATTGTAACACATTTGACAGTAATCACAAAAATGATGAAGACTGCAGTCCCTATCTTACCTGAACTAAATGGAACTTTTGTGTAGGGATGTAGTAAAAGTATATTGTAATCTTTCAAATGTGCAAAAGAAACTGCTGAGAAGGCATTCAAGTCAGAAATTTCATCACCTCCCTTCTAATGAATCCTGATTGTTTAATGAGCAAAAGTAGGAGTTGCAACTCAATGTGTCATCATAGTTTTGCAGTTTCAGTATATTATGCTGCATTGGTATGAGTGTAAGCATAAAGTATTAGACAATTCTATATGTTGTTCAAATACCTTTTAAAATTAAGAATACAGAATGCTGTGATGGGAACTGATATCAGGTCGGACAATTAGACCACCTGGCTAAGTATTGCTGAAATGGGTCTTCCTCAATCTGAGTCCCCCCATATTGTAGTACAGCTGTCATCCTTCTGATGATTGGCAGTCCAGAATATTAGGGAGAACCACTTTAAGAAAATTTGGTCTATCCTAACTAGCAATGGCTTTATGGGGTTTCAGATGGGAGCAGCAGTAACCGAAGATACTATTGACTGAACCTGGGGCCTTTTGCATGCAAAGTGCATGCTCTGCCACTGAACTAGTGCACTTTTGTGCAATAGTGAAAATATACCAGAATTCTTGCTTCTGCATACTACCATGTGAATAGACATACTTTGTAGTGGGCAAAGGTACCTTTGGAAGGGAGAGTGAAGGTTCTGCTGATACTGTGTTGTTAAAATTCAAGAAACAGTGAAGGAATTATGAATAATTTTGTCTAAATCTGGAGTCTAATTCTGTTTGTCACTTTCAAACCTACATATGCAGTCCAGAAATTAAAAGTAGATTTGGAAATAAGTTTGTGTATAAACAGCTTTGGAAAAATTCAGTGCAATTTGTATTATAATGTAAAATGCATGTTACTTGATATCTGACAATCCCTTCGATCATGTAACGCAAATACAAATTCAGTGACAGGAACTAAATCTAAATTATTCTAAAACACTAATGTCAATATGTATTTATTAAGGTAAAATATTGTACCCTTTTCATTGCCATAGCAATATTCAAAGTGGCTTACAGCAATTGAAATCAGACAGAAGTCCATCCACCAAACAGTAAATGATATTGAAAAATTGTGAGACTTTTTTCATGATCAGTCTCTGACATTTTCTTTTCTGTTTTGATTTATTTTCTACTTACTCTCCTACTATACTAGTTTTCTCGGAAATTTTATATAGCTCAGTGGTTTCGGGATACTACTATGGAGACTGAGAAAGCAATGAAATCTCAGAAGGATGAAGATTCATCTGAAGGAACACACCATGCAAAAGAAGTTGAGACAACGGGACAAATCATGCACAGAGCAGAGAGTCGTAAAAAATTTCTTCGCAAGATCATTAAAACAGCACCCTCTCAGTTCAGTACATTAAAGTGAGTCCTCCAGACTGTTTTATGTATTTTTCAGTTTTTTCTATTTGGCTTTCATGTATAGGCATATTTTGTTGATAGATAAATCCTAAAGCAATATTCTGCAATTTTCTTACAGGATGAACTCTGATACTGTGGACTATGAAGATGCTTGCTTGATTGTTCGCTACTTGGCCTCTATGAGGCCGTTTGCCCAGAGCTTCGATATTTATTTGACACAGGTAAACTGTGCCAGAAGTCTTAGCGAAAGACAGTTGGTTTCCTGGTTCCAAACGCTTATGCGGTAGTGTGCAATATCTGTTCATTGTTGACTGCAGGTATTTAATAGGTCATGATAACCCCACATGCTTCCATAATTCTGTATCAACTACATAATCATTTTTCTTTATCCTGCATGCATTTCATATCTCCTCGATCATATGTCCTTGTACATATTTATATACCAGTTCACTGAAGTGGACCAGTGTCTTAAAGGGATAATGCTAGAAAACTTTCCATGAATATAACAAACTGTATCTTCAGAGGGTATAGTAGACTAGCTTAATAACTCTAAATAATAATTTTAGAATTCAGTAGCTTGCTTTACAATGCATGGTACTTTTATGATTACCTTTATTTCATAGGAATAAGAGCATGTTGAAATGAGTCACCATGTTTAGATTCTAGAAATATCTAGATTGTCCTACTTTGTTCAGTTGTTTAGCCTTCACAATGGCTCTTGAAAAAGTACCCATGCTTAGATGCCTGATCAAAGAGAAGCATCGTCATCTTTCATTAAGTCACTCTGGCCATATTATGATCAGGTCTATTGTTGAATAACCTTCATATATTTTAGGGACCAGGGTCTCCACAAGTTCACTTATTGAAGCAAGTGCCTCTGGTCCAGTCTGACCCACACTGGCCCATGTAATATCATCCTCAGGCTCAATCTTTATGCCCCTAAGCTGGGCAACTATGGAAAGGAAATACTGCTATGACTTGTGCAGAATTCAGCAGTCTCACAGTTCCATGTCCTCTAGAGCTACCTTCCCTGTGATGCTTTTTGGACAGGAACCAGTGGGAGTTCCTGTGTACAGGTAAACTCAGTGAGACACCATGCAGCAGTCCCAACCAGGCAAAAGCTGGACTTTGGTACAGGGGAAAGTACATTGGTTCTTCCAAGTCCAAAGTTCAGCAAGAAATAAGTAACCCCTACCCCGCTGTCTTGTCTCTGTGTTTGTGTGTGCATGTGCACACACCAAATAATGTGAGGCAAATGTGTCGTCTGTTGCAATGGAGATGTGCCACAATTTGTAGACCTAAGTCTGTAGGTATTTCAGAAGGTGAGAATGAATGGTGGTGCAACCAAAGTGTTCTTTTTGTGAATTTTTCCCAATTTCTAGTGGCTGAGCTATCATTTTACTTTAGTTCTGGCATGTTTTACCCACTTCATTAAACATTGTCTGCTATTTTCAAAAAACAAATAAAATGTCATTTTTTGTTTTCTTATTAGATTCTGCGTGTTCTTGGTGAAAATGCAATTGCTGTTCGAACAAAAGCCATGAAGTGTTTGTCTGAGGTTGTTGCTGTAGACCCCAGCATTCTAGCCAGGGTAAGAAAGGAAACAAATTCTAACCATGTGTACATTATTCCATTCTCACAAACAGTGAAGTAGGTTTTTTTACCTTGCATTTGTATTTTGTCTATTGCTTATAGCTGGATATGCAACGAGGTGTCCATGGACGGTTGATGGATAATTCCACTAGTGTGCGAGAAGCGGCTGTGGAGTTACTTGGTCGGTTTGTACTTTGTCGACCACAGCTTGCTGAACAGTATTATGACATGCTGATTGAGCGTATACTGGTATGGTTAATTTTAAACTTTAATATGATATAAATACTACATTTTGCATAGTTTTTAATGATGGAAAATAGGTTTTGGCAAACATGAAACATCAGTACTGAACATTAGGAGAATCTTTCATCTGTAGGAGGATTTCTTTTATTTTAGGAATATCACATAACTGAATAATTTCCACTTATGAATAAGTGTATGATGCCATACAGTTATGATTTGCAATCATGCTATTTGTACTGCTGCTTTCTAATACAGCTTTTTATAGCTATGTTATTTTTTAAGTTGGTTAACACAGTAATTAAAAAATTAAAATTACAAATTAACTTTTCCTTTAATCCCTCAGGATACTGGTATCAGTGTCAGAAAAAGAGTCATAAAGATTCTTAGAGACATCTGTATTGAACAACCAACATTTCCCAAAATTACAGAAATGTGTGTGAAAATGATTCGCAGGGTCAATGATGAAGAAGGAATTAAGGTACTATATACAAATGTTTTAATATGTTTGCTAGTTTTCTCAAGGACTTCTTCTCAATTATTATACATCCATATAGAGCTTTTGACTGTTGTCTCCCTAGTGCAGAGATGGGCAACTGTAGGAGGCCTGAGAAACATTTTCATCCCATCCTCATTATAAGGCCTTCTGCAGTCCCAACAAAGCAATAGTTTGCTGCTCAAATTTGATGGCAAACTGTTTCAGGTAAGAGATCAGATTTAGTTTGCAAAGAAGGTAATTTGACCATTTGAAACTGTATAGCACTAAACTCTCATCTTCCCCTTTTCTTCACTGCTGTTAAATTTGGCAGTCCCTAATTGGCTAAACTGGGGTGAGGAACTACTTTCATTTTGCAGGCTGTGTGTTGTTACTGCTGCCCTAGTTGATTTCCCTTTTAAAAATCTAGATACAGTGGTACCTTGGCTCACGAACTTAATCTGTTCCAGGATTCTGGTCGTGATTCAAATTGCTCATGAGCCAAGTCAAATTTCCCTACAAGGTTCAATGTAAATAAGGTTAACTCATTCTGTAACTTTTTTAATCACAAAAATTTGAAGCAGGCACGCTGGGAGGTGGGGAGATGGGCACAATCATGGGCACGCTCGGGAGGCGGGCACACTAGGGGGGAAGGCGGGCATGATCGTGGGTGTGCTTGTGGGGGAGGTGGGTGGATTGTGGGTGTGCTGGGGGGAGGCGGGTGCGATCACAGGCACACTGGCGGGGGGGAGTGGATGTGATCGCGGGCATGCTCGGGGTGGGGAGACGGGCGGGATCGCAATCATCGCCCAATGCGGAGTTCACAACCAGAGGCAAAATTTTTCAGAAATTTCTGTTTGTGACCCGATTTGGTCATGAACTGAGGCGTTTGTGAGCCAAGCTATCACTGCATTCTGGTAACTTAAAGACTTTTACAAACTAATTTACTTAATGAGTAAAAATCCCTTTCTTTCCAGAAACTGGTAAATGAGACATTCCAGAAGCTGTGGTTTACTCCAACTCCGCATAATGACAAAGAAGCAATGACCAGGAAAATCCTGAACATTACTGATGTGGTATGAATTAGAATACAGTTGTTTCCCTTGACAATTGATTTCAATTAAAATATGCTGTGTTTACATGCACATTATTAGGTTTGACTGTACTAGTGATCCAATTACATAGGTCTCATCCACCTGGTTCTTTAGTATTTATTTTTAATCCTGTTGTTGTTAGTCATGAAGTCGTGTCCGACCCATCGCGACCCCATGGACAACATTCCTCCAGGCCTTCCTGTCCTCCACCATCCCCCAGAGTCCACTTAAGCTCACACCAACTGCCTCAGTGACTCCATCCAGCCACCTCATCCTCTGCCGTCCCCTTCTCCTTTTGCTGTCAATTGTTCCCAGCATTAGGCTCTTCTCCAGGGAGTCCTTCCTTTTCATTAGGTGGCCAAAGTATTTGAGTTTCGTCTTCACTATCTGGCCTTCCAAGGAGAAGTCAGGGTTGATCTCCTCTAGGACTGACCGGAATGATCCCCTTGCGGTCCAAGGGACTCGCAGGAGTCTCCTCCAGCACCACAATTCAAAGGCCTCAGTTCTTCAGCGCTCAGCCTTCCTTATGGTCCAGCTTTCACAGCCATACATTGCAACAGGGAAAACCATAGCCTTGACTATATGCAATTTTTTTTTTTGCAGTACTTTTTTATTAAATTTTAAAAGAGTACTAAAAACATCAGTCGTCACAAACATTGGAACTACTGAGTCAGCCCCTTACTACATATCTTTTAACATTCTGTAATCATATTCAGATCCATTTATGGAATCTTAAAAAACATTTTTAGATCTAAACCAAGTCCCGTTTTTCCAGCCAATAAAAAAAAGGTTCCAAATTTGATAGAAGTCACTACCTTTCTTCTCCTTCTGCGGTAAGACTATAGTCCTTCTTACCGCAGACTATATGCACTTTTGTTGGCAGGGTGATGTCTCTGCTTTTTAGCATGCTGTCTAGATTTGCCATAGCTTTCCTCCCCAGGAGCAAGCGTCTTTTAATTTCTTGGCTGCAGTCCCCATCTGCGGTGATCTTGAAGCCCAGTAAAATAAAATCTGTCACTACCTCCTTTTCTTCCCCATCTATTTGCCAGGAAGTGAGTGGACTGGATGCCATGATCTTGGTTTTCTTAATTTCAAGCCAACCTTTGTGCTCTCCTCCTTCACCCGCATCAAGAAGCTCCTTAGTTCCTCTTCACTTTCTGCAATTAGGGTGGTATCATCTGCATATCTGAGGTTGTTGATATTTCTCCCAGCAATCTTAATTCCAACTGGTGATTCATCTAGCCCCGCCTTTCTCATGATGTGCTCTGCATACAAGTTAAATAGACTGGGAGACAGTATACAGCCTTGCCGAACTCCTTTTTCAATTTTGAACCAATCAGTGGTTCCTTGTCCAGTTCTCTCTGTTGCTTCTTGACCCGGATATAGGTTTCTCAAGAGACAAATAAGATGGTCTGGTACTCCCATCTCTTTAAGAACTTGCCACAATTTGTTGTGATCCACACAATCAAAGGCTTTAGCATAGTCAATGAAGCAGAAGTAGATGTTTTTCTGGAACTCCCGAGCTTTCTTCATGATCCAGCATATGTTGGCAATTTGATCTCTAGTTCCTCTGCCTCTTCGAAATCCTGCCTGTACTTCTGGTAGTTCTCGGTCCACATACTGCTGGAGCCTAGCTTGTAGGATTTTGAGCATCACTTTGCTAGCATGTGAAATGAGTGCAATGGTGCTGTAGTTTGAACATGCTTTGGCATTGCCCCTTTGGGATCGGAATGTAAACTGACCTTTTCCAATCCTGTGGCTACTGTTGAGTTTTCCAAATTTGCTGGCATATTGAGTGTAGCACTTTTACTGCATCATCTTTTAGGATTTTTAATCCTTTAGAGACCAAAAAATCGTATACTGTAGCATTCAAGGAAGGGAGAATGTAATGCTCAAGCAAATATAGAGTTGCTCTCTCCTTTTATTAAACAAAGAAAAAAAGTGTAGCTATTCATCCATCCATCCATATTGAAGTTCCTTGTAACAGTCTGAAAAATGTTTTACTAAAACAGACATGTTGAATTCAGATTGTTTAATTAAACATTAAATGAGCACTACACTTTCCAGGGCCCAAAAAGGGAGAAGTCTCCATTCGAAAGATATTATAATGTAAAAAATGAGATAGGAAAAAGCTAAGTTAGAAAGAGTAAAGCAAGAGCAATTTAAAGTAATAGTCATAATGCTAGAAAACACTGATATTCTGTGCATTAAACTGTTTAATATTTAACATTAAATCAATTTAGTGTTAAAAGTTATTCACAAATACATTTTTATTCTTATATTGTCAGGTTGCAGCTTGCAGAGATACAGGGTATGATTGGTTTGAACAGCTTCTTCAGAATGTGAGTAATGTTTCAGACATTTCATATGTAATTGTTTATTTTTAGTAGAACTGATGCAGATTTTAGGTGACTCTTAGCAAATAGAAAAGGGAAGCTTGGGGAAATCAGATTCTTGGGGTATCCTCATAATTCAGAACTTCTTTTGATAGTGATGAGAGCTATAGTTTTACAAACTTGTTCTGAACCTTTTAGTAATCTTGCCTAATCGATCACCATGTCATTCTATTAAAATAAGTAGAATGTTTTCTGTAGCAAATGACAATAGGTTTACTACCACTGAAAGCTCATTTTTCAGAACATTTCCAAAATATCCCATCCTGAACTCTCAGTACACACAGATGATAAGCAGTTGACTGATTCCCTCCCTCCCTCACTCCCTCCCTCCCTCCCTCCCTCCCTCTTTCTTTCTTTCTTTCTTTCTTTCTTTCTTTCTTTCTTTCTTTCTTTCGGAATAGTATAATCATCATGGTATTTACTTCTTGTTAGGGGTCAGTCCAAACCACTTAAAGAGTAGAAGTATTAAAATAGTTTTCATTTTTAAATGATCTAGATGTTATCTCAAAGTTACATTTGTAAGAGCCTTCCTTTAAAATAGATTTCACATTATATGTGGTCTAGTACTATTTGAGGATACTGTTCTTAAATTATTTCCATTTGCCTTAGCACTAACTTAGTTGCATTAGCAGAAATGATTACTAAATGGCAAATGATATTCCTTTGCTGATTCCTTGGTGCAACAGGAAAATTTCTAGAGTATTTATTTAATTAATTTCCGTATCATCCAATTAGCTAAAACAACTCTCTGGGTAAATGACAAATATAATATTCACAAACAAAACAATTACAAAATCAGACAGAAATAATGCACAAGAATAAAATGGCAGCATTAAGTGCATAAATAAATCTAAAACAGCTACACGCAAATTGGTTTGTGGTTACACCATTAATACAACATAGTAAAATGTAATATACAGGGTTGTTGTTGTGGGGATAAGATGGAGGAGAATGATGTAAGCTGCCTTGAGCCCTTTGTAGGAAAAAGGCAGGATATAAATTGGGAAATTGGGAAATAAATATTAAAATAGCTCACTATTGGATAAATTAAAAAGGTTTTGCCTGGCCTCAGAAAGTATAAAGGGTAGGCCCCAGGCATATCTCCTTGGGTAGCTGATTCCAATATCAGGGTGCCACTGCCAAAAGCCTGTTCACTAGTAACCACCTTATTTATTTCTTTTGAAGGTGGCACTCTGAGAAGGAGCTCAGACAAAGATCTCAGGGTTCGAGTAGGCATATATGAGAAGATGCATTCCTTTAGATAACCTGACCCTGAGCCATTTATGGTTTAAATACTAATCTAAGCACTTGGAATTGGGCCCAGATATCAATTGGTAATCAATAGAGTTGGATGAGGACAGGGTTAATATGTTTGTATTGGCCAGTTCCCATCAGTAGCCTTGCTGCCCTATTTTGAACTAAACTGAAGTTTCTGGACCCTCAAAGGCAGCCCCACACAGAGTACATTACAATAGCCCAAACAAGAGGTTACCAGAGCATGGATCACTGTCGCGAGGCTTTGCCTGTGCAGATCGAGGTGCAGTTGGTAAATCAGCCTAAGCTGACAGAAGGTGCTCCAGGCCATGGAGTCAGCCTTGGGATCCAGCAGCACCTCTAAAATGCAAACCCTGTACTTTAGAGGGAGTGCAACTCTATCCTGGACAGGTTTAATGTCACCTAACTTGACAGACACCACCCCTACAACCAACAGCACCTCCATCTTACCTGGATTAACTGTCAGTTTCTTGACCCTCATCCAATCCATTACCAAGCCCGGGCACTGATTCAGAATTTCAGTCACTGCCTCACCTGGGTTGGATGAAAAAGAGAGGTATTATTTATTTTATTTTTTATTTATTTAGGAGATTTATATGCCGCCCCATTCGCCGAAGCCTCGGGGTGGCTCACAACCCTAACCCTAGAGTAGAGCTGAGTGTTACCAGCATATTGATGACATCTCTGCACACACCTTTGGATAACCTCCCTCAGTTTCATGTAGAAGTTAAATAGCCAGGAGGATAAAATAGAGCCCTGTGGGTCTCCATGGCATAACTGCCATGGTGCAGAGAGGTCATCCCTTCTGAAATTAGCTGATCAGCAAAGCAGTGTCTCTAACTCTCAGCCCAGCCAGCCTATCCAGAAGGATACCATGGCTGATGGTATTGGAAGCTACTGAGAGGTGCAAGAGAAACAACAGGGTTGCACTTTAGCAAACCTACTTAGGATAGGAATTAAAGCTAACTTAAACCTAGTGCACTAAGAAATTGTTTGAAGATAGCTTGTGATCAATGCAGATTTAGGTATTCTCCCAGTAGATTTGATACAGTATTTCTGTTTGAAATGAAGAGTGCCATTATAGGAATCCAATATGAAGTTTTTAAGGAACCTTCTGCAACCTGCTACCTTCCAGTTGCTTTGGACGTCCCAATAATCCCCAGTCAACTATGCTTTAACTTTCAGGAATGCTTATTTTATCGTCCAAAGTATGAGGAGGACACCAGGTTAGGAAAGCTAGATTGAAATGATGTTCTCTCCATTTAATAAGAATTTAGACTCAGCTTGTATAACTGTTAAAGAAGTGGTTCATGTGATAAATGTGGGTAAATTGTTGACCTGTTACAATTACTAAGATAGCAAATACTTTATTTCCATAGTTCATTATGAAGATGGTTTGTATATTCTCACACACAGCTATCAATATCAACCTTGCCTATTTTGCAGTTGCTAAAATCTGAAGAGGATGCTTCATATAAGCCAGTGAAGAAAGCCTGTACTCAGCTTGTGGATAATTTGGTTGAGCATATTCTAAAATATGAAGAATCTCTGGCAGGTAAAACAGCTATTTCCATTCAGTCATATTGAGAGTAGGAGTTTTTGCTGGTATCAAAACTCCAAATGAATCCAGGTCATTTAGTAGACATGATTGCAGAAGTGTTCATATATATATTCCTATGATGAAATAAGGGAACTTCTTACACAGAGGAGAAAGCATCTGAAAAATGATCCAGCTTTATCATCACCGCATTTGTATGCCACCCCATAGCCTGAAGGCTCTCTGGGCAACTCACAAAAACAGAAATCAGCATAAAACCATACCAAAATTTATTTATTTATTTATTTAAAACATTTCTATGCCACCCCATCGCAACAAAGCCTCGGGGCGGCTCAGAACACATAAATACTAAAATTATACAATAAATAATACAATAAATAACACCCCCCAGTGCATTCTCGGCTTAAAAAAAATAACCCTAGTTAATAAATAATTAACAGTTAAAATAAGTTTTAAATAAAAAGGTCTTAGCCTGGCGCCGAAAAACAAATAACGACGGCGCCAGGCGGACCTCTCTGGGAAGCGCATTCCATAAATGGGGTGCCACCGCAGAGAAAGCCCTCCTCCGGGTACTCACCCTCCTAATCTCATTCACAGAGAGTTCCCGGAGGAGGACATCTGCTGCTGACCTCAAGGGGTGGGAGGGCATATATGGGTGTAAGCGTTCCTTTAGATAACCAGGTCCCAAGCCGTTTAGGGCTTTATAGGTCATCACCAACACCTTGAATTGGGCCTGGACTTCAATCGGGAGCCAGTGGAGCTGACGGAGAACTGGGGTTATATGAGAACAACGCCCAGTCCCCGTCAGCAACCTGGCAGCTCTATTCTGCACCAACTGAAGTATCCGGACTGTCTTCAAGGGTAGCCCCACGTAGAGCATGTTACAGAAATCTAATTGGGAAGTTACCAGCGCATGTGTCACTGTTGCCAGGCAGTCATGCTCTAGGAAGGGACGCAGCTAATGTATCAGCCGAAGCTGAAGGAAAGTGCTCCTCACCACCGCCGTCACCTGAGCTTCCAAAGACAGCTCAGGGACGAGGAGCACTCCTAAGCTGCGAACCCTGTCCCTCAGAGGGAGTGCAACCCCATTTAGGACAAGGCCCAAGTCCCCCATCCTGAGGTCTGATCCGCCCACCAACAGGACCTCCGTCTTTTCTGGATTGAACTTCAGTTTATTGGCCCTCATCCACCCAATTTAAAACTTAATTCCAATGCATCTTAAAACCCTATTAATATGAAATGGAAACAGGAGAATAAATGCACAATGATAAAAGTGAGTAGCAAAAATAACATAATAAAATCATAAATTATATTAAAAAGAAATGCTCCATAAAAACATCTTCACCTGGCAATGGAAATTAAGCAGTGAGGGTGCCAGTTGTACCTCCTTAGGGAAGAGCATTCCAGAGGTGAGGTGCAATAATGAAAAAAGCCTCTTTCCTTGCCATTTCCCCCCGTAACTTTATTTAGGGGTGGTGGCTCACAAAGGAGGGCATCCATAGAAGATCTTAAGGGTCTGGTAGGGATTTTTGGAGACAGGCATTGCTCCAGATATCCTAGCTCCAAGCCATTTAGTGCTTTGTATGTTAACGTAAGCACTTTGAATTAAGCCTGGGCATCAACAGGGAGCCAGTGCAGCTGATGGAGGACCACCATGATGTGGTCTCTAGGACTGGTTCTGGTTAGCAACTGCGCTGCTCTATTTTGAATTAGCTGGAGTATATGAACCATTTTCTAAGGCAGCCCCATGTAGTGAGCATTACAGTAATCCAGGTAAGAGGTTACCAGCGCATGGATGACTGACCACTCACTCAAGTAGGAACATAGCTGAAAAATCAACCTAAGCTGATAGGTGTTTCTGGCCACTCAGGCCACCAGTGAAACAAGTGACAACTGTGACTCAAGTACCCCCAAGCTTCATATCCTTTCATTTAAGGGGAATGCAATTCTGTCCAGCACAGGATGAAAGTTGCCAGTTGGACAGATAGACTGCTCACCAACAGCACATTCATCTTGCCTGGACTGAACTTCAGCTTATCCAGTCTATTCCTGAGCTAAGGCACCGGTTTAGAACAATAACTGTCTAACCTGGATTTGATGAGAACGAGAGGTAGAGCTGAGTGTCATCAGCATATTGGTGGCACTTCAGCCATGGGACAGAGCAAGAATCCCCCAGCTCCACCAACTTGAGACAGCCAGCCAGGTAGGAGCAGTGACAGTGCCAACCACTCCCAACTCAGCCAACATATCCAGAAGGAAACCACAGTCAATGGTACTGAAACGACTAAACAGTCCAAGAGAATCAACAGGGTCACACCCCCCCGTCTCTGTCTCAGCAAAGGTTATCCCACAGGGTAACTAAGGCAGTTTCTATTCCAAAACCAGGTCTGAAGCCCAGTCAAAAGGGATCCAGATAATCCATTTCCTCCAGGAGTGCTTGGAGCTACTCACTCTAGCACCTTGCCCAGGAAGGGAATGTTGGCTATGGGTCTTTAGTTGTTTAAGTCCTCTGGATCCAGGTGTAGCTTTTTAAGAAGTGCTGTAACCAACACCATCTTTAAAGGGGTGGGCACTACCCCCTCTCTTAAGGAGGCATTCATTATCTCCTGGATCAAGGGACAGATCCTCTCCTTAGATCCTCTCCAATTAGCCAAGATGGGGAATGGTTGAGTGGATAGGTTTGTGGGATGGACTTGACCAAGCACCTTGTCTACATCCTTGGACTGCAGTAGCTGAAACTTATCCAGTAAGATGGGACCAGACCATGCACTGGAACCCTCTGCTGATGGAACTGGAATAAGTGTGGCATCCAACTTGCAATGAAACTGAGCAACTTAATTCCTAAAGTGTTGTGCAGATTCGTCACAGTGGGCCAAAGGGTTAAATGGTGTCTCAACTTAGACCATTGTGTAAAAGGCCTCAAACCACAGAGAAGAGCTCAGCTGGATGACACCTCAAGGATGCAGGGGAGGTGGTGAAGAAGATTCTCTTCGCCACCTTCCCCACCACAGAATGAGCCTGATAATGGGCAATAAGCTGCATTTGGTCAGCTCCTCTACCTGAACTCTAGCCATCTACCCTCTTGCTTCATCACCTGCAGCTCTGGTGTATGCCAAGGAGCCAGGAGGGCTTGGGAAGAGGGTGTCTGGGAATGATCATGTCAACTTCCTGGGCCACAGGGTGACCTGGGCTTCAACAGGAGTGCCAACCATACCAGCCAGAAAATCCCCTAAACCCTTCTGGAAATCTAGATCCATTTTATATGCATTGGGCCAATGACATGTTGAGACTAGCATATGATTGTCATGGCAGCCATGAAGTCCTGGGCCACCCTGGACAAGGCAGCCTCTTAGACTCTTACTGAGTAGTAAATTATGTGCTCAGTAGAGTTGTTTTGTTGTTCCTAAAGTATTATCCTAAACTAAACTAGATAGGTTTTGTATATCTCAAGCATCAAACCATCTGGGTAATGGCTCCAGTTCCTTCCTCTACTTTAGCATCTTATATAAAAAAAATTAATGGTGTAAATAGCTACATACATACATAACCTAAAGTAAGTTCTACTCTATTTAGTGTTGCTTACTTTCAAGTAAATGTACATAAGAATGCATCTTGAATGACCACAGTAAAACTGCACAGTGTATATGTAGGTTGGAATACTGTCCTGGTTCAGCCATACATAAACAGCACAAGAGATCAGAAGCTTTAACTTCTGTTTTCAATTAACTGCAGTATACCATTCTCTCACAAAACTGTGATCAATCTTAACTGTGGTTTCAGGCAAAAATGGGCAAAATGTGGACTGTGTGCAGATCTTAGGGTTCTTAGGGTTCTCAGTCCTGGTTCTTGGACTGAGATCCAGCAAATCCAAGTTATAGCCCCCACTTGGCCACTGGGTGAGTTTGAGCCAGTCACTGACTCCCAGCCTTGCTTACCTCACAGTGTTGTTTGTAGGATAGGATTGAGAAGAGGAGGAGAATTGTGTAAGCTGCCTTGGGTTTGTTGAAGGAAAAAAGGCAGGGTATGAATTTAAATAAGGATATAAAGACTGTAAATATAAAATGTAAATTCCCTGTGCAACATCTATGCAGGAGGAGCTAGTTGTTGAAGGAAAAGCTGCACTACGCTCAGTACCTGAGAATGGGGAGTTTGTGGTATAGGGGAAGTGAAGGAAAATAGTGCAATTTAATTCCTGTGACTCATGGGGGTGGGGTTGGTAAAATAAAAGTTATCCTTCTCTGTTTGAGCTGGAGGGAGTTACTCTTCCCTCAGTATGTTTTAATCTGAGACATTCTGGATTTTTTTCAAGAGAGAGAAGGGAGAATGTGTGTGTTGATGATGAAGGAGGATACCAGCCCTGACCACACCTACTAATGTCTTCAGCTGTGGCCTCCACTGGCATGCAATGGTTACCCATTCCTAGTTTATAAAAACAAACTATGATTGAAAGTTTATTTGTTTTCCAAAACCATACTGAAGACTAACTACAATAGCCAGACCACTGTAAGCAGTTTTTGGTAGTCTGGTTGTGGTACTTCTCTTTGACTTGCCTTGCTAGCAGGATACACATGCCACTTAAAGAATTACAAGTAACAATTGCTATGTATTCAGACATCATAATGAAAATTAAAATATTGTATATGTGTGTATCTTTGTATTTAAGTGCATACATCTATTTCCCTTTATTTTTGTAGATTCTGACAACAAGGGCGTGAATTCAAGTCGCTTGGTAGCTTGCATAACCACTTTGTTCCTATTTAGCAAAATCAGGCCCCAGTTAATGGTCAAACATGCAATGACCATGCAGCCGTATCTTACCACTAAATGCAGCGTAAGTACTCACTACTTTTCTGCTAAATTGTTTCTGTTAATGGTATGATAAACTAATGATTGAAGTAAAAGTTGTTGTACCTGCTATACCTATTGGCTTTTAAGCACCTGATTAAAGTAGCTTATTTCCTGAGGTCTTTTGGGTTGCTCTGATTTATCTTTATTTTTCATTTCTGTAGCTCATACCGAATTTATTACTAACCAGCTTTATTTTGCTCCCCGCCCCCCGCAGAAAAATGTAATGGTTTGTTAGCTGTTTTGGAGAGCTTTTGCTGAAAAGCAGGTTAAACTCGATAACTATTGCATGGAGCATTGTGGTTAGCATACTAGGCTGGAGTGATGTGGATTCTAGTCCCAACTCAGTCATGAAGCTCAATGGGTGGCCTTGGGCTAGCCACAGATTCTTATCCAAGCTTAACTCATATTTGTTGTGAGGATAAAGTGAAGAGGAAGAAAGTGAGGTATAAATGTAATAGTAGTAGTATTAAGAATAATCATTGCAAACTGGAATTTATTAGAGTAGAAGAAATCTATTTTTAGGTCATCAGCCCGTTCTTCTGCCTCCTGAGTAGCATGTCTATTACCTTCTCGTGTTACAGCTCTCTTAAAACAGCTGTTCTCAGCATGTGCCATATGGCCCCCGGGGGCCATGCCACATTTCTAGAGGCCACAATAAGTTGCTGAGAAAGTTACCCAAACTTAACTGTTATGTGTATGATAAATTTGTCACAATCCTGACGTCTTATAAATACTGAAAATTACTACAGTTTAGAACAGGGGTCTCAAACTCACGGCCTGCGGGCCAATTGCCGGGATGGGCAGGGCACAGGGGAGGGGCCCTGCGGCCTTCAAAGCACCGGCGGTGCCCGGGCTGGCCTCCGGGAGCAACGCGGGATGAGCGGCCCACCACCACCACGGTGGTGGAACACTTGATGTGTCCCAGCCTCACCCAGACTGCTCCCAGGTAAGTTGAGTTTGAGACCCCTGGTTTAGAATAAATATCTTAATGAAAATGGCAGTCTGGAATAAATGAAGTTTTATATTTAGCTACATGATGCAGTTTAGATCAATGATTTTCAAACTTTTTACAGCTGGGGACTGGCAAAATATATGGATGACTTTCACTAGTTTCTGTATCCAACTCTAAGCATTACTTTGAACACCTTCTAGAATTTACATCAAAAAATGATATCATTATGGGGGATTGGAATGCTAAAGTAGGAAGCCAAAAGATAACTGGAATAACAGGCAAGTTTGGCCTTGGAGTACAAAATTAAGCAGGCCACAGGCTGGTAGAATTTTGTCAAGAGAATACAATGGTCATAGCAAAAACCCTTTTCCAACAATCCAAGAGACGACTCTGCACATGGACATCACCAGACAGTCAACACAGAAATCAGATTGACTGTGTGCTCTGCAACCAGAGATGGAGAAGCTCTATACAGTAATAAAAACAAGACCAGGAGCTGACTGTGGCTCAGATCATGAGCTTCTTGTTGCAAAATTTAGGCTTAAATTGAAAAAAGAAGGGAAAAGCACTAGGCCACTGAGGTATGACCTAAATCATATCCCTGATGAATATACAGTAGAGGTGACATAGATTTAAGGGATTAGATCTGATAGACAGAGTGCCTGAAGAACTATGGACAGAGGTTCGCAACATTGTACAAGAGGTAGCAACTAAAACCATCCCAAAGAAAAAGCAAAATGGCTGTCTGAGGAAGCTTTACAAATAGCTGAGGAAAGAAGGGAAGCGAAAGGCAAGGAGAAAGAAAGATACACCCAACTGAATGCAGAAGTCCAGAGAATAGCTAGAAGAGATAAGAAGGCCTTCTTCAGTGAACAGTGCAAAGAAATAGAAGAAAACAATAGAATAGGGAGGACCAGAGATCTCTTCAAGAAAACTGGAGATATGAAGGGAACGTTTCATGCAAAGATGGGCATGATAAAGGACCAAAATGGCAGGGACCTCGCAGAGGCAGACGAGATTAAGAAGAGGTAGCAAGATTACACAGAAGAACTATACAAGAAAGAGCTTAACGTCCCTGATAACCAAAATGGGGTGGTCACTGACCTCGAGTCAGACATCCTGGAATGTGAAGTCAAATGGGCCTTAGGAAGTCTGAGCAACAACAAAGCGAGTGGAGGCAACAGTATTTCAGCTGAACTATTCAAAATTCTAAAAGACGATGCAGTAAAAATAAAAGTGCTACACTCAATATGCAAGTTTGGAAAACTCAGCAGTGGCCACATGATTGGAAAAGGTCAGTTTACATTCCAATTCCACAGGGCAATGCCAAACATTGCTCAAACTACCGCACCATTGCACTCATTTCACATGCTAGCAAAGTTATGCTCAAAATCCTACAAGCTAGGTTCCAGCAGTATGTGGACCGAGAACTACCAGAAGTACAGGCAGGATTTCGAAGAGGCAGAGGAACTAGAGATCAAATTGCCAACATATGCTGGATCTTGGAGAAAGCTCGGGAGTTCCAGAAAAACATCTACTTCTGCTTCATTGACTATGCTAAAGCCTTTGATTGTGTGGATCACAACCAATTGTGGCAAGTTCTTAAAGAGATGGGAGTACCAGACCATCTTATTTGTCTCTTGAGAAACCTATATGCGGGTCAAGAAGCAACAGTGAGAACTGGACATGGAACCACTGATTGGTTCAAAATTGAGAAAGGAGTTTGGCAAGGCTGTATACTGTCGCCCTGCCTATTTAACTTGTATGCAGAGCACAACATGAGAAAGGCAGGGCTAGATGAATCACCAGTTGGAATTAAGATTGCCAGGAGAAATACCAGCAACCTCAGATATGCAGATGATACCACTCTAATGGCAGAAAGTGAAGTGGAACTAAAGAGCTTCTTGATATGGGTGAAGGAGTAGAGAGCAAAAGTTGGCTTGAAACTGAACATTGAGAGATCTAAGATCATGGCATCTAGTCTTCTTACTTCCTGGCAAATAGATGGGGAAGAAATGGAGGTAGTGACAGATTTTATTTTCTTGGGTTCCAAGATCACCGCAGATGGGGACTGCAGCCAAGAAATTAAAAGATGCTTGCTCCTTGGGAAGAAAGCTATGGCAAATCTAGACAGCATACTAAAATGCAGAGATGTCACCCTGCTGACAAAAGTGCGTATAGTCAAGGCTATGGTTTTCCCATTTGCAATGTATGGCTGTGAAAGCTGGACCATAAGGAAGGCTGAGCGCCGAAGAATTGAGGCCTTTGAATTGTGGTGCTGGAGGAGACTCCTGCGAGTCCCTTGGACCGCAAGGCGATCAAACCGGTCGGTCCTGGAGGAGATCAACTCTGACTACTCTTTAGAAGGCTAGATACTGAAGATGAAACTCAAATACTTTGGCCACCTAATGAGAAGGAAGGACTCACTGGGGAAAAGCCCAATGCTGGGAACAAGTGACGGCAAAAGAAGAAGGGGACGGCAGAGAATGAGGTGGCTAGATGGAGTCACTGAAGCAGTCGGCGTGAGCTTAAGTGGACTCCAGGGGATGGTGTAGGACAGGAAGGCCTGGAAGAATGTTGTCCATTGGGTCGTGATGGGTCGGACACGACTCTCAACTAACAAGAACAACAACAAAATGCCCTAAGATCATCCACAGAGGTCCTTTGCAGAGTGCCATCTTGATCTGGCATTTTTAGAGAGCAGTTTCAATGGTAGCACCCTAGTTTTGGAATGCACTTCCTTGATAGGCTCACCTATACATAATATTGTTACACAAATAATATCCTTTCAGTACCAGACAAAGGCAGATTTACTCAGCCAAACCATAACTTCATTTTAACATCTTTCAATATTTTGAAGAGTATCCTTTTATTATCTTTAAGATTGTTTGTATTAATGTCAGCTTTTGGCGGTGGTTACTTTTTGTCCTATGAAGTTGTTTTTAGCTGTTTAGCTGTGGCATATGTTTTACTCAGTGTTGTTTCTGGATTGCACTGTTTTAATTAATTAATTAAATTGTTTCATTGTGCATTATGTTTTAATCTTTTCTTTTTCTAAACTTACAGTATTTCAGCTAGAGAATTGATGTTATGCATTGACTAACAATTGTAACTTTGAATAAAATGCTAAGTTTTGTATTCAAAGCTTGATCACAGCAGTGCAGATAACCAAGCCTGTTGAGCACATTGCACATTTTATTTAGAATATATATATTTTCTTAAGCTGAGGGTGCACATTTCTCAATATGCAAAACTGAGAAATATTTTAAATCACACCTTCACAAAAACAAGGAAGAAAATACTTTCTGCCTTAAATGGCAAAGCCTGTAAGGAGGTTACTGATTGCATGAGTGGTCTAATTTGGCATTGCTAGTCAAGGCCTTCAGACTAGGGTACTTGGACTCTGAAACCTGCAGTTTGTCCCTACAGTCTAATGAGATGCGGTGCAAGTTGAATAGGTTGAAACTTATTATGCATACTTCATACTTGCTATTAGCATTACTCCGTAGCTTTACCTATCTGCTGGAGCTATGCAGTAGGTGAGACATGCCATGTGACACGCCATGCTGGTCTTAGCTGATTTGCATACATGCCATGTTTTTCAGTGAAGTTGTGGTCTGTTTAATAACATCTTAGTGTCCATCTCTTTCTTATATATCTATCTGCAATATACTTTTTAATAGAATCTCCCAGTTATATGTATATAAGGGGAGATGAGAATCCATTTAGAATTTTGTTCTGTAGCATCATTCTGTCTGATAGTATGCATGTTTTATTGGTTTTATTTCATGGCTGTTTATTCAGACCTGATGTAGTATAAAAATAAAAGCACAATGAAGATGTTTAATCATATACATTTTTCCTTTAGAATCAAAATGACTTCATGGTTATCTGCAATGTTGCAAAAATCTTAGAGTTGGTAGTGCCACTGATGGAGCATCCAAGTGAGACTTTCCTTGCTACTATTGAAGAAGATCTCATGAAACTTATCATCAAATATGGCATGACAGTAAGATTTAGTTTGTACTTTGAGTTCAACTTGTTTTACTGAATGAAGCGTGTTATATTTAAGGAACAATTTGAGGCCCTGTTAATTCAATTTTATAAATAAGACTCAGCTTTTTTCTTTTGTAATTGTTTTCATTGCATGACATTGTTTTTATGTTTACCTCAAAACTATGAGTTGCTTGGCTATTAGTTGTCTAACAGAAAAACAGGCTAGAAATAAATTAAATGCTGTGGTAGTCTTTACCCCCTTATCACAAAAGCAAGTCTTTCTTTTTCCATTGACAGCTTTGAATTTTCTAGGAGATTACTTGTAAGGAAACTGTAACATTTTCTGTTTTGTTTCTAGGTAGTGCAACATTGTGTTAGCTGCCTTGGGGCTGTTGTTAACAAGGTCACTCAGAATTATAAATTTGTATGGGCCTGTTTTAATAGATACTATGGTGAGTTAGTTTTCATCCAGAATATCTAATATTTATTTCAAGAGTTCACAAAATATTCCATAGAAGGAGACCAGATTTTAAGACAGTTTATTTTTCTTCAGGAGCACTTTCAAAGTTAAAAAATCAACACCAAGAAGACCCAAACAGCACAATACTTACTGCAAATAAACCAGCACTCCTTAGATCTCTTTTCACTGTTGGAGCACTGTGTCGGCATTTTGATTTTGATCAAGAGGATTTTAAAGGAAACAGCAAGGTAAAATCACTGCATTTATTGATTTAGTGCTGCATTGAAAAGTAAATTTGCATGAACTAAAATCCCTGGAACAATGGTAGCTAAATTTAGAAAAATGTGTTACATATTAAGTAATTTTTAATGAATCTGAAACATTTCCTTCTTTCCTGATTGTCCATGCTGTTTGCCTTTTAACTAGGTTAACATTAAAGATAAAGTACTTGAACTGCTGATGTATTTTACCAAGCATTCAGATGAGGAGGTACAAACAAAAGCCATTATTGGTCTAGGTAAGAACTTAAAAAAGATTTGAAGTCTTCATTTTACTAATCTTACTTGTACGAATACTTGGTTATGATGCTACAGACTGCATTCCTATGCAGCAGCTTTCCCCAGTGTATTACCCTTCAGATACTTTGGGTGACAACTTCCAGCATTTTATATTATTGGCCATGCTGGCTTGGGCTGATAAAAGTTTAAGTATGGAAAACAATAGGTTGCAGAAGGCTGCAAAACAACATTTTATGAGCATATGGTAATGTGTTCAGGCGACAGTTGTGCATTGAATCTATGCACATGAGTTGTATACATGTCAGAGGAAATGTGATGTTTCTTATATTTATGCTTTTGCTGTGACCTGTTTTAAGGTTACCCACTGCTATCCCACACTTTTTAATTTATTTTTAAATTAGCATTAATTATGTGTCACCCATTAACAAAGTTATCTAGGTTTCTCATAACAGTAAAATACAGCTAGACTAATAAAATCAGTATGCCTCTTACAGATTTTAAATTTAAGAGTTTAAAAAGAAGACTTCACCTGGCTCTCAAAAAAACTACAGAGTATATGTTCCACTGCTGGTGTGTCAGTACCGGAAAGGCCCTATTCCCAGTAGTCATCTACCATATCTAACTTCTTCTTCACATAACCTGCTTATAGAGCATTTAGGGAGTCATTAGACAAAAGCAACATTTTGAATTGGGCTCAGAAATAGATGTGAAGCTGGTACTGATGGATATACTGGCCTTATACAATTGAATTTCCTAGTTAAAAATGTTGCTGGTCCATTCTGGTCTAACTGAATTTGCTAGGCTGTTCACAAAGGCAATCCCATATTTAACATAAGCAGAAGGTTACACAGAATGGAAAACTGGAACAAGGCTATCTCTGTTCAGTATACTTTCAAAGAGAGCTTGATATCATGTTTCCTGCACATATGAAAATGGCATATTAGTTGTGCTATATTTTAAAACATTCTTGATTTTTTAAAAAATGAGATTCCATGAAAAGATTTATTAAGTTGTATTTTCTTTCCTTATTTTCTTTTAGGGTTTGCATTCATTCAGCATCCTGGTCTAATGTTTGAACAGGAAGTGAAAACATTATATAACAACATTCTTTCTGATAAGAATTCCTCAGTAAATTTAAAAATTCAGGTGTTAAAAAACCTCCAGACTTACCTCCAAGAGGAAGATACACGTATGCAACAAGCTGATAGAGAATGTGAGTGATGATTGTTAGTCCATTAAGTGCACATTCTAAATGTAGTTGATGTTAAGTAACCAAAGTTCAGTTTTGAGGTCCATCTCTGTTGTATACACGCAAAGAAACATGAAAATAATTTACTTATTTAATGAAAGCTTCACAGATATTGGGGTAAGCAATTAGCCTAGATCCATACATACAGCAGAATGTAGGAGTCAAATAGACTGTACTATTTAACTGCAGGCAAAGCATGATATCTTTGAGTATGAGGAGGGACCCACAAACCCCTGAAATTTATGTATAAAAAGTCGTGTATTTATTTTTACATGTTCAAAATTCAGTCACCTTCAAAGTACTCTCGTTTTGATAAAACTGGTTTCCTAGAACATTCAATTAGCAAGGGAAGCCTGTGCTACAAGGAGCCCATCCTCCAGAAGATAATTCTGGGGTTTTTTGCCCCCCCCCCCACACACCTTGCATCTTATCCTTCTCACATACTTCAACAAGCAATGGTCATGGTGAGCAGCCCTAATAAGAATCTTTTTGCTGACAGCTTGGAAGAGTTCCTTTCCTCTATTTTCTGGCCTGCTTGCTTCATAGTGATAGAGTTTGTGAGGACCTTTTGTCTTCATCTTCAGATTTATTTGACATTTTTTTACTGATGAACTAGAATTTTTTTCTTCCCACAAAAACTTGAATGAAGTAGGACGCAAGTTCCTTTAAAAGAAAGACTTGCCTACTGAATTAGACTGAGGCAATATCTTCCTCTTCTAGTCTTTCTTCTGCCTCTGTAGTAAACCCACAAGAGAAATGGCTGCGATCTGGTTCACAGATCACCTACTCTATACCTGTGCTTAGCTTGTAGATTAACTTGGGGTTTTGACCCATGAACAATCAGAACTGTCTTCGGATTGTTTGGACTTCATGCTAACAACCTATAAACTGGATCTTTGTAATCTGTTTCTGAAAACAGAACACACATCTCTGCCAATTATGGATTAATTAACTCCCAACTTGTCACTGAATGCTGCAGCATATTATGAGAGAGCTCATTTTCCTGTTCTTTTTCTCTTTTTCTTTTTCTCTCTTTCTCTTTTCTTTTCAAAGGAAGTAATGAAGCTTCATCTTAGTGTGCCCTCACAGCTCAAAACAAACTAATTTAAGCCTGACCCACTTATACACTTGGATACAACATCTGGGCCTGCACTGTATTCTTTGGTCTCTGAAGGAAGAGGAACTAGTTCAGAGACCTCTAGCACTGTTGGTCATGCCAGCTAGTGTGGAGGCACACACAATTAAATCCAGCATTGTATGAGTGATCTTTCCATTTCTACTACATCCTTTATTATATGACCTCAGATCTGCTCTGGAGGGTTTATAGGGGATTGCAGTGGAAAGGGAAAGCTATTCTGGCAGTGACTTCTATTTGGCCACTGGTGGATGGCCACCATTATATCCAAGTAAGAGACATATGAATTGGATGGATTGTATGGATGTCATACAGTCAAAACATTTGGAAAGGAAGAAGGAGATGTGACCTCCTGGTCCAGGCAAAGCATACAGAATATTATTGGCCAGAGATAAGATCAAGAAGGTATTATGCACTCCCACTGAAAAATGCTGACACTACCTTAGGAAGCCTATCCCTGAACTGTGTTCCGTATAATATGACAAAGAATACAACATGCTTTAAATATCTCCTTGGTTTCTGTTTTCCACAGGGAAAAAGGTAGCAAAGCAGGAAGATCTGAAGGAAATGGGTGATATTTCCTCGGGAATGAGCAGCTCTATCATGCAGCTTTATCTCAAACAGGTCCTTGAGGCTTTCTTTCACACACAATCCAGTGTTCGTCACTTTGCTCTCAATGTTATTGCACTGACATTAAACCAGGGTCTTATCCATCCGGTTCAGGTATGTAATTGCATAATTAAGGCTGCAATCTTGTATGGGTTTAGCTAAGCATATGAGTCATTTAATTCAGCAAGACTTACTTTTGAATAGATATGCTTAGGATTGTGATATAAAAAATCTTTATATTTTTTCATTACACTGTCATAGGATTTCTCTGGCCATGCAACAAAAAGTTTTAATTAGAATTTTAAAAAACATTCCTAGGATTCATATTCTTCCTTTCAATAATAATTAGCATGATTCATACTATAGCAAACATTCTTCTGCCATTATAGTAGTGATTTAAAAGAATGATTAGAACTTGGCATTAAAACAAAAACCTTAGCCCACTGAGTCCCTCATCCCTAATAATTGTTTAGCTTGGGTTTGTGTGACCCTGTCTGTTGTTTGTTCTCTTGTTCCTTTATAGAATTACCTGTAAAGACCACCAGACTTACTGACTTCCCATTACTACAGAGATTTCAGTAAAACAGTGGAATGAAATTATACCGGGTAGTCTAAAAAATTTTTTAAAAAATCTCTAACTCTGGATTGATGTCATAGAAACAGAGCGAGTCAGAAGGGGTCTCCCGGGCCATCTATAGCTGTTTCTGATGTGCTTGTTTTATAGTTCATAAATACATTGGAAATCACTTTCTGACCTGTTTGAACATTTTAATGTATAATAGGTGGGGTGGATTTCAACAAAAACATCAGGGAATTGGGCAATATGCATATTTTGAAGCAATTAGCTCATTTGTCTGTTTCTCCTACCCTTCTCCTACTTAAGAGAAAGCAAAGCAGTGGAGATGCAGTTTGATGGAGCAAGCAACTCCTTTTCTTTCTTTATGGCAGTGCTTTCTTGAAAAATGCTGGCAAACAAAGCAGTTGTTTCAATACCATGTCTATCTCTGGTGTTCATTTTCTCCTTGTGAAGAAGAAACAGTACCTAGGGCAGTAACACAGAGGGAAATTTGGCATGAGAATAATAATGACCCAGGGGAACATGACAAGAGAAAATAGGAATATTCCACCCTGGAGAATAGTGAGGTGGCTAAAGTCCCTGGGTGATTTGGGGGCTTTAGCCCAAAAGGAGGGATTATGAGAAGTGGTGATGTCTTCCATTCACTTAGCTTATGTTACCAGTCTGCTCTTTGGTTACAACATGTCATTCCTCTGTCTCACAGTTGAGCTGTCCTGAAATGTCATTCACCTATTTTCGTAACACCTACCCTAAGAAAGCTTTTTTCTATGTTGCAAGACTTGGTTTATATTTGTAGGTTTTTCTTAAAAGTGTGGCATGCAGTTCTTTCACAGATGACCATGGGCATTGACAATATTAGATAATAAGATTTTTAATTTGGTATTACTGGATAGTGGATTCATAGGACCAGGTAGAACTCAGAACCTGCACCATTTCAAATACTTTTCTACCCCTTTTCTATGGTAATTTTATTTCATTTATTATTTTATTTATTTATTTATTTATTAAAACATTTTTATGCTGCCCCATTCGCCGAAGCCTCGGGGCGGCTTACAACATAGATAAAACAAGTTAAAATCCATATAAAATAATCTTAATTAAAACTCACATTATAAAATAAGCCGCCCTGGCCAGATAAAATTCAATTGTATTTAGCATTTAAAATGTTGCTTAAATAAAAAGGTCTTAGCCTGGCGCCAAAAAACAAATAACGACGGCGCCAGGCGGACCTCTCTGGGGAGCGCATTCCATAACTTAGGCGCCACCGCTGAGAAAGCCCTTCTCCGAGTAACCACCCTCCTAATTTCTCTCACGGAGGGCTCCCGGAGAAGGGCCTCTCCCGCCGATCTCAGGGGGCGACTGGGCAAATATGGATGTAAGCGCTCCTTCAGGTAACCAGGACCCAAGCCGTTTAGGGCTTTATAGGTCATTACCAACACCTTGAATTGGGCCCGGACTTCAATGGGGAGCCAGTGAAGCTGACGGAGAACTGGCGTCATGTGAACATAACGTCCAGTCCCCGTCAGCAGCCTGGCAGCTCTATTCTGAACCAATTGAAGTATCCGGACCGTCTTCAAGGGTAGCCCCACGTAGAGCGCGTTACAGAAGTCAAGACGGGAAGTCACCAGCGCATGAGTGGTGCATCCTTTGCTAGGGTAATAAATAAGCACATGCAACAAAAAGACTTAAATATTAAAGTGTGTGTATGTATGTTTACATTTGACTCAGTAGTCAGCCTTACCCAGAATTAGAAATTGGCTATTCACTTGTATTCATAACCAGAATCCTTTCTGCTGCAGAGGAAAGCTGTTTCAAAACCCAGCACAAGTGTTGTCATACTATCATTATTTGTATGGCCTCTTTGGATAATGTTCATGTCATACATTATACTTTAGTTTTGTGGTATGTACATTGCCACCCGCAGACACCGTTTTTATTGGAGCCATCTGGCAATGAATATTTGTTGCTTTACAGCTGTGAATAAAATAATTGGACAAAAATGCAGATGTCCATAGATATACATGAAAGCCTTGAAATGATTTTTCTTTCTCTTTTCCAGTGTGTGCCATATTTAATAGCCATGGGCACAGATCCAGAGCCTTCTATGAGGAACAAAGCAGACCAGCAGCTTGTGGAGATAGACAAAAAATATGCTGGATTTATTCATGTACGTACACTTCTATTTAGTTTACTATAAAACAATCACATTTATGTTTTCCTGTGGATCTAGAAAGATTGATTTGATGGCACTTTTAAATTGCCCAGTAACTCAAATTTTCTGGGTGGTATAAACTTTAAATACAAACTATGAAACAATGAATAAAAGCAGCACATAATAAAGCAAGATGAAACCAGAGCAAAAAGTAAAAACTGTACAACACCACTGAAAAGGTGTTTTCTCTTGTATCCACCAGACTTACATCATTTGGCCAGGGTACCTGAACTAGGTCATAGATTAGAGTTTGGGTTAGCATATACAGAACAAAGTGCTCTTTAGTTAACCTGGCCCCAAGCTGTTTCGGACTTAAAGGTTGCACCTTTGATTTTGTCCTGGAAATACACAGGCAGCTAATGCAGATAGTAAAGTATTGGCATAATATGATCACATATCAGGACCAGTCCTGATTTGTAATCTAACTACCCTATTTAAGACCAACTGAAGTAGCAATGAGTGAGGAATCTTGTCTGGGGGTAGGAATATCTCAGAATTCCTCTGTGTGGGCCCTCAGGCTCCAGTCTGCTTTCTTTCTGCTCTAACCCCACTTTGTCTCACACCAAGCATTCACGTGAGCATCTGGGTGGAAACAAGTCCACGTGAGTCTGTTAAGTTGGCTTCTGCACAGACTGCCCATGTTCTAAATATTCTAAAGCCGCTCCTCATGTAAATGAACATCTTTTTGAGCATCTACCTACCCACCCTGTTCCTTCAGTAGGAGTACAAACCTTCTAGAATGGGCTGAACACCACTTAGCAAGACAAACTCCTCACAACAATTATAAAGTGCCTCACCTGTATTAGATGAAAAGGGTAGAAGTGGGTGTTATCTAGATATTGCTAATGCCTCAGCTCACATCCCTAAGTTACTTTTCTCAATGGTTCCATGTCAATGTTGAAAAGCATGGGGAATAAAAGTGAGCCTCAGGGAACATCATAGCACAATTGACAAGGGGAAGAGCAACAATATCTTAGCACTGCCTTCTGGAATTGTCTAAGGAGTGCTTGCCTTTCCCAACTCAGACAGCTTATCAGTTTAAGTCACTATAGGACTGAACTCCACTGTCCCTCTTTTGGCAAAAGTCATCCTGCTTGGTGCCCACTGCACTCTTAATTTCAAAATCAGACCAGAAACCAGATTGAAATAGAGCCAGAAAATATTTTTTTATTCAAGAGAGCATGAAGATGATCAGCAATCACTCAAGCACCATACTTAGGTAGGGAGCATAAGCAGCTCGCCTATAGTTGTATTCCTGGTTTGCATACCTGTTAAGGTTTTTCAAAAGCAGCCTTGTTACCAAACCATTTGTTTGTTTGTTTATTTAAAACTTGTATATGCCTTCCTTTATGTACAGCATCTCAGGATGGCTTAAAATATTATAATCAAAATACAATAAAATATCAATACAATATAATAAAACAATATATAATATAAATTGAATCAAGGGACTGATTAAAACCATTAAATACTAATTTTTAAAATATCGATTGAATAAAAAGGTTTTGACCTGGTGCCAAAAAGAATATAGGCTCAGCGCTGGGCAAACCTCACCAGGGAGGGCATTCCACAATCTGGGCACCACTACAGAGAAGGCCCTATTCCAAGTAGATGTCCTTTTTACTTCCTTCAGGGAGGATTCCCGGAGCAGGGCCTCTCCCACATATCTTAAGGGGCATGAGGGCATATAAGGAAGGAGATGTTCCTTCAGGTATCCTGGTCCCAAGCCTTTTATGGCTTTATAGGTCAAAACCAGCACCTTGAATTGGGCCCGGACTTCAAGTGGAAGCCAGTGGAGCTGGTAGAGGACCAGCGTTATGTGAGAATAAACAGAATAGTACCACCCAATTTCTCAAAGGGGAGTTTATAACCTGCTCAACCCAGTTTGGCATTGGACTATTAAAAACCAAGAGGAACAAGACTCAAGCATAACAACTGTACATTGGCTGAACATGAACAAGCACCTTGTCCACATCCTCAGACATCAAATAAAATAAATCCTGCGCAACTATACCAGATGGTGATCTCAATTGCATTAATGATGGCACATGACATCATCATTACTTATTGTATCATGTGATGGATGCAAGTGCCTTTATTTTCAATGTTTCTTGCAAACTTGTCACAGTTTTTCACCAAGAGTAAATCCAACTTTCTTTCTGGGCCAAATACCAGCACTCAGAAGAGCTGCTTGTCGAACTAGAAATGAAATCCTCCTTTGCTGCCCTCATTACCACAGAATAGATTTGACAGTAGGCTTCAAGCTCATTACAGTTGATCAAATTTGACAGGATATTTTCTCCACCTGCATTCTAACTGTCACATACTTGCATCATTGCTCAGATGTTTACCAAGACACTGACCTGAGAGAGGACATTTATCCATGGTTGTGTCAGCTTCCTGGGGAAGACTCTGTCTTCCCAAAAGTGACCTGGCATTGAAAGAAGCACTGGCCAGACCATCAGGAAAATCCACTGGAGTTCTCTGAAATCCATCAGCCTTTAGCAGGGGATCCCTCACTTTAGCAGAGGGGAAAAGCCACATGAAAAAAGAATTTTAAAATGCGCTGATGAGGGCAAAGGATTGGATGTTAAATCCCTCAAGCTCCTCCTCATCTTCCTCCTCCTGCCCAGCTAAGAAAGCCTCTTTCAGAGTATCGTATAATTACACAAATATAAATTTATAAATTTGTGGAATTTTCCAATTCAGTGTACGAGCCCAGCTGTGGAATATACAAGAAGCATCAACCTATAGTCATGATAAGAAATGAATTTTAATTCAGCTGCAGCAGCTGGAACAGTTGAATAGGAAGGGCAGGATTTTTCATTAAAACTTTTCTGGCTAACTGAGATGGCGGATCAAAATAGGCTATATTTACTCTTTGTAGAAACCTGAAGTTTTTTGAACATGTAGTCCAGGACTCCCTGCTTATTATGAAAGTCTAAAATTCAAACAGATTTATCTGTTCCTTAAAATGGTGCCTAACAGTACTGTTCTGGAAAGAAAGATTAATTTTGCCCAGTTTTGCCCAGTATATTAAGACAAATTGCCAGTTGTTCAAAGCCTTTTGCCACTTCAAAGACAAACATGTTGGATTGTTACTTCTAGGCCAGCCATCAAAACTGCTTGCAGAATGCTTGTTTCACTGTGCTAGAATTTCTGCTCCTTTTCTTCCCTGGATTGTGAGTTCATGGTGTGGCTGCTCAAATAGTTACGTCACACAGTCTGCAAGCCTGTACTCAGGATTCTTTCAGTATATTCCTTTCTTCTTATGACTGTCTCAATGAAGAATAGAAATAGAGTAGTGGGGCTTAGAACTAAAACAGAAAAAGGGGGACCTGACAGATGATGTTGCAGAAAAATTTTAATGTGAGAAGAAAGTTGAGAGACTGAAATAGTACATGCGTATGCTTGTGCAGCAGGGGCCTATGAGGTGGGGAGACAGAAGCATAGAAAGTTTTACTTCATTATTAACAATATTTATATACCATTTAATATAATAAAATCTCCAAGTGGTTTACATAAAGGGAAATACAGAAATAGGAGTGTGTAGAGATGGGAGGGCACAATGTAGGGCACAGAGAAAAATAAATAACAAGGAGTCATAGAAAGAAAATGCTGAGTCTGGGCAAGAACACTTCTTGACTTTCTACATTGGGGTATAGTGTTACAGACGCAGTAACTTTCTCCTTCTACTTTTCTTTTTCACTGCCCTAATCTTGATTATACTACATTTCCCTATTCTGTGGTTATTAATTATGACCTTTAAACCAAGATTTTCCAATGTTGAGATCCTAGTTAGCATTATTCCCTGTTCTGGATATAACAAAGAACTGTTGCTTAAGTGAACCGTTGTGCAGGGGAGAGGAAAGCACCCATGGATCCAATGCATAGTTCCAGTCAGCTAAACAATGGTTGAACAAGCTGGAAATGTACAGTGGTACTTTGGCTCACAAACTTAATCTGTTCCAGGACTCTGGTCATGACCCAAATTGGTTGTGAGCCAAGTTAAATTTCCCCATAAGATTCAATGTAAATAAGGTTAATCCGTTCTGTAACTATTTGTTTTAATCAGAAAAATGTGAAGCAAAGTGAAAAAGAACAACAAAGATCGCAGCCATCCCCCCCCCCCCCGATCAGGATTGTGGCCATCCCCCCCCAGCATGACTACAATCGCGCCCGTCATCCCTGCACACACGCGTCACCCCGGTGTGCTGCGGGGAGAGACGGGCACGATAGCGGGGACACTAGGAGGGGGGAGAGATGAGCGCAAACGCGGGCGCACCCACGCAGGAAAGACAGGAGCAAACACAGGAGTGCTCGTGCAGGAAAGACGGGTGTAATCTTGGCCATCTCCCTCCACCTGGTCCAGCACTATCGTGGCCATCTCCCCACTCGGTGGGGGGGGGGGGATGGTCGCGATCGTGGTCGCCACCCAATGCGGAGTTTGTGACCTGAGTCAAAATTTTTATGAAATTTTTGTTTGCGACCCAATTCTGTTTGTTCATGAACTGAGGTGTTCATGACCCAAGGTACCACTGTACATACAATCTGGGTCTAAGCTGAATAGTAAAAAACTCTTGCCTTGCCTTGCCTTGCCTTGCCTTGCCTTGCCTTGCCTTGCCTTGCCTTGCCTTGCCTTGCCTTGCCTTGCCTTGCCTTGCCTTGCCTTTTTTTGTTGGGGGTGGGGGGCATGGCAGTATAGTACACTACATGTCTTGCAGTGGTTTAAGTTTGCACTTTAACATTGTCCTCATTTGTACCCTTTATTTTCTCAGCCTCTAGATTTAGTTTAGTATGGGGAAGGCAGGGAGAGGGGATTATTGCTTTCCTGACTTTCTGTATTATAATGAAACATATTGTATAAAACTGTCCTTCACAAGCTCCAGAGTTGTTTCCCAGCCTCTATACTTTCTGAATGAGACAATATTACTACTTTCATTTTTATGATCGAAGTAGTTCAACATAACATGTTTGCTGTCAGCATTTCACATTTTGGGGAACTGTGCATATAATACCACATTTACTTTGTGGAAGCAATTGGAAGCTGAACCTCCTTGTTCATTTGACCAATAACAGCATTGGAAAACCTGCTTTCTAGTTGGAATTACTATCTGGAATTATAAATGTACCATGTACGGTGTAATTCTCAGTTTTTACCTAAATACTCTCCAATTAGAATTTAAACTCTTCACTAATTGCTCTGTCATTTCTGCATATCAATATACTGATTTTGTGTATAATTCTGCTATAAATGCTTTGAAAAGTTTGATCACTTATTGATATTTTTGTATTGAATGTTATGGTATGATATGGTATTAAGTTAATAGAAAAGAAAAGGAAATTGATCACTGGAAGCTAGCTTGGGAAAATGGATACACAGTCATGATTCTGAATTATGCTGTTTAGAAATGAATACTTAACTAGGCATATTCTTAATTTCAGATGAAAGCAGTAGCTGGTATGAAGATGTCTTACCAGGTGCAGCAGGCAATCAATACTTGTTTAAAAGATCCTGTGAGGGGCTTTAGGCAGGATGAATCCAGCAGCGCTTTGTGTTCACATCTTTACTCCATGATCCGAGGGAACCGGCAACACCGACGAGCCTTTCTCATTTCTTTGCTCAATCTCTTTGATGACACAGCTGTGAGTATAATGCAAAGTTTCTGTAAAGTCATTTTAAATGTCTCAAAAGAATTGCCCCCCCCAACCCTGCATGGGTGTAGTTTGTTCTATGGGTCAGTATTTTCCTTGTGAGTTCTGTGGGTTTGGTTTGTCTTGGTGGGTTGTATTTATTAATCTGGTCTTGAAAGTTTCTAGTTATACCTGAAGGTGCATTCTTTTCCACGTCCTAGCAAGTTCTAAACTGGTTTCAGCAACATTTGTAAGGTTTTCTTGCCTGGGGTCTGAATACTTGTTGCTTCTTTTAACATTTCTGCTTCACGGGCATGCTCAGACATCATGTCCCACTCCCAAATACTTGGTAGCTTTCCTTGCTCAACCAAGCATCCTTCCAATACCTAAAGACTCTTTTCTCTTTTGTTTTGCCCCTATCCTGATAATATAATTACTCTAGATTTCTATCCTGCCTTTTTTTTCCTTTGGTGAGGAACCCAAGATGGCTTACATAGCTCCATTTTATCCTCACAACAACAGCCCTGTGAGGTAGGTTGACTGAGAGTCTGTGACTGGCCCAAAGTGACCCAGTAAGCATCATGGCCAAGTGGAAACTAGAACCTGGATCTCTGAGGTCCCCAGTACTCTAATGATCACAATTACTCTCAGATATGTTAACTAATATGGCTAGAGGTATTGGAACAGAATCCTTTCCTGATACCTATCTTGGTGACTTAGGAACTAAGTGCATAGTTGGGGGACTGGTCGACTGCAGGCTAAACATGAGTCAGCAGTATGATACAGCAGTCAAGAGGGCAAATGCCACCCTTGCTTGCATAGACAGAAGCACGGCTTCTAGATCGAGAGAGGTATTACTACCACTCTATAGAACTCTGGTGTGCCTGCAACTGGAGTACTGTGCTCAGTTTTGGGCTCCACATTACAGGAAGTATATAGCCAGAGTCAGTGCAGCGTAGGGCCCCAAGGATGGTGGCCAGATTTCAGGGAAAGCTGTATGAGGGAAGACTGAGGGAACTGGGTCTTTTCAGTCTGGAGAGGAGGAGACTCTGAGGGGATCTGTTGGTGACATATAGGTATGTGAGGAGGTGTCACACAGAGGTGGGTAGAGACCCATTTTCCAGTGGAGCAAAGCTCGGGGAACCAGGGTTTACTTTGGATGTCAGAAAGTACTTCCTGACAGATAGGAGCCCTAGAATATGGAATGAGCTTCCACAGAAGCTGTTTGAAGCCCCATCGGTGAGGGTGTTCAGGGATAGGTTGGACATGCACATGGTAGGAATGTCATGAGTGGAGCCGGCTGGAGCTGGGGGTCAGACTAGATGGCCCAGCAGACCCCTTCTTACTCTGTTTCTATGTTTCTACATTCAGGGAAGAAGAAATTTCTATTTAGCATTTGAGCCCAAACAAAGCAGATTGGTTTGGATGGTTATATATTAACTATGGTCTTCCATATTTGCCCTCCCGCCCCTTGAGATCAGCGGCAGAGGCTCTCCTCCGGGAACCCTCCGTGAAAGATATTAGGAGGCAAAGTACCCGGAGAAGGGCTTTCTCTGCGGTGGCGCCCCATCTATGGAATGTGCTCCCCAGAGAGGTCCGCCTGGCACCATTGTTATTTGTTTTTTAGCCCCAGGTTAAGACCTTTGTATTCCAGCGATAATTTAATAAGTTTTAATATTGCCTTTTCTATGTTTTTAACTGCAGCCAGTGTGGGTCAGGAATTTATTTATGTTATTTATGTTATATTTTATATTGTAAGCCATCCTGAGGCTTTTTTGTGAATAGGACAGCATATAAATATTTTAAATAAACAAACAAACAAATATATTATTTCCCTTTATTTTCACAGAAAACAGAAGTGAATATGCTTTTGTATATAGCAGACAATCTAGCCTGTTTTCCTTACCAAACCCAGGAAGAGCCACTTTTTATAATGCACCACATAGACATCACATTATCCGTTTCTGGTAGTAACCTTCTGCAGTCATTTAAAGAGGTAAGTGAATTGTATATTAAGGTTTTTCTTGTTGAGAATTCCCTCTCTCATACAATTTCTTAATGTCCTAGCATGCACTGTCAATCATTCAGGATGCATTAAAATACAGGTGGCCATCCTTTTGGACAAATCTGCGACTATGAGAAAGTGCCACTTTGTTGTTCAAACTAGTCTTTATTTAGCTTACTATGTCTTAGGGTGAGTTTATCCCCAGTTACCCTAGTCTGGGTAGAAGCACAGTACTGCACAGCAAAGCAGAAAGAGTTTGTTTCTGTGTAGTGTAACCAATTCCATGCTTACCTGAAATGCTTTTCTAGTGATGCCTCCGTTACATACAGATGGGCCATCCATACAGTAAAACATCTAGCAATAAAATTTAGTAATGTAAGCTACTAAAGGAGATAGGCAAAGATATGTTTTAGGTTGATATTGGCTTGTCTTATGTGTACCACTTCTTTTCTAAAGGATCCAGAATTCATAAGATAAAGACATCCATCCATCCATCCATCCATCCATCCATTCATTTATTTTTACACTTACATTTTTATTGCAAGGAATGAAAGATAGCTCACATGGGCTTGCACCTCCTTTCCATTTTATCCTCACAACAACCCTGTCAAGTAAGTTAGGCTGAGAGTTGGTGACTGGCCCAGTGTCACTCAGTGAACTCTCTGACTGTGGGACTAGAACCTGAGTCCCTGTCCAATGTTCTACCTCCTGTGGCACATTGCTTCTTTTACCACTTCACGGCACTGAATTTGACATTTTTTATATTTTAGGTAGTATAATAGGAGCCATTTCCATCTGAAGAGTCTGCACATTTTATAGCTTAGCTAATTACATGAGATTCATGATATTAAAGGTTTATGAGAACAGGTTTATTTTTACATTTTTGTCACATTTGCTGAATAAAATGCTGCAAGAGTTATGCAACTGCTAATAATCAATTTTACAAATCTTAATTCATTCTGGAAGCATCTAATGTCAAAAATGTACTAACTTGGATGTGTGTGATAACTGCTTTTTCCAGCATTATGTCATTTAATTTGTATTGATCAAGTAATTCATAGATCATGTTTGTGAATGACTGGGTGTTAAGAATAGTCAGCAGATCTCGCTCATAAAGGTTATTTATAATGGTGTTTGCTATCCTTCTAAAAGCAACTCTGTCATCCTCTTTCAGTCTATGGTGAAATATAAAAAAGAAAGGAAGCCTTCATCAGATGAAGAGAGTGAGAGTGAAAGCAATAGTGAAAGCGACAGTGAAAGCGAGGAAGAAATTCACAAACCTCGGAAGCCACGAAAACGTGCAGATTCTGATTCAGACACTGATGAAGAGAATGATATAAATGCTGTCATGAAATGCTTGCCAGACAATTCAGCTCCTCTAATTGAATTTGCAAATGTCTCCCAGGGTATACTATTGCTTTTGATGTTAAAACAGCATTTGAAAAACCTCTGTGGATTTTCTGATAGGTAAGAATCATTTGAATTTTTGTTTCTTCACCTGATAATTCTCTGTTGTCCATATTCCTGAGATTTTGAATTCTTCAAGACTTAATCAAATTTTGTTCAAAACTTGCTTGGTTAGCAAAAACTAATGCCTTAATAAACTTGTACTTTTTGATTGTATTAAGGAATTCAGAATAATTTTGATTATAGTTGTTTTTTCAAGGAATGTGGGAAATTATTCATAACTTAGCATTTCTTTCTTTTTTCCACATATAGTAAAATTCAGAAATATTCTCCCTCTGAATCTGCAAAAGTATATGACAAAGCGATAAACAGGAAGGCAGGAATTCACTTCCATCCAAAACAGACACTGGACTTCCTTCGAAGTGATATGGCTAATTCCAAGCTCACCGAAGAAGTGAAGAGGAGTATAGTCAAACAGTACTTGGATGTAAGTATTAAGACTAGGGACAAAGGAATCTATTTTGGGGCGGGAATCTGTGAGATTCCCCAGGCTCAGTAATCCAGTCCACCATGCTGCAGCCATGAGGAGTTGCTGGGGAGCATGTTAGTGTTCACACAGCACTTACCAGGAATCAAGCCCCATGTTTTGGTGCTGCTTGTGACATGGCTCATGACCCAGAGAAGGTTGCTGGTTGTACAGCCTTCATTCCACAAGCATTTGTGGATTTCCCCTCAGCTTGGTTTACTTTCTAAAGACTGGAGTCCACAAACATGAGAGGGTTTTGGAAATCTGTTTTCTAAATAGATTTCTGTGTAGAAATCTACACAGTTTTGCTGTAATCCTAATTAAGGCACTGCAGAATTTTGCTTCTCATCAGCTTCAGTATAAAAGTATGAAACATTTTGAAGTAGTTTTAAAGTTTTCAGTATTTAAAAATAGAAACTGAAAGATGAAACATAGTGGCCACAAACTGAAACCTGTTAATCTACTGAAGACTATTCTTAGGAATAACAGTTTGAAAGTCCTTCAATTTTCAAGAGATTCTAGTGCACAGAAGTGTTACATTCTAATTGTATTGTGGATTGTAGGTAATTGGGTGGTTTGAGGGAAAGAGGCAAGGTATTCTCAGCTAGATTTGTCATCTAGGTAAGATCTACTGATAAATGAAAACAGTGACCTGTTTTGTGTTCTGATTGGTTTTATCTGATAACAAAAACATTCATTGACCTGGTCTGCATGATGGTACAACCCATATTTCATTCACCAGTGGTTTTTGGGGGATGAGTCAGAACAAAGGAGCATGCTGGCGCCTGACCATTTGCCTGCTTCAAGGGTGCTAAACAGCCCAGGCACATGATGTTATGGGTTATTTTCCATGATATCCAAATGGGTAGGACCCAGGGTTAAACCATAGTATTTTGTTCTTGGGTTATAATTGTGAGTAGTTTCTCCTTCAACAACCCAGCATTCAACATTTGGACATCATAATTAACAACCCAAGGTTGAAACTTCCCTGGAATGTATAGCACACCAGAAGTGGGTAAATAGTTGGGGCAAGCACACTCACTCATTCTTGCATGCTCTCTGACAACCCAAAGCGAATAAACTAAGTTGGAGGTTTTTGTGTGTACCCCAAACTGGTTTTCTTTAAAAAGCTTTCCCAAGGAAGTGTGTGGCATCTCCTTTCTGCCTGTTCTTTCCTGTTTTGTGGTTCCTTTTAAGGGTTTCTAATGTGATCTCTAATATCCTTTCTAGTTCAAACTTCTTATGGAACACTTGGATCCTGATGAAGAAGAAGAAGATGGGGAAGTGTCTGCTAGCACAAATGCTCGCAACAAAGCTATTACCTCGCTGCTCGGAGGAGGCAGCCCTAAAAACAATGCAGCTGAGACAGAGGATGATGAGAGTGATGGGGAGGATAGAGGAGGAGGCACTTCAGGGGTGAGGCGGAGGAGGAGTCAACGTATTTCGCAGCGTATTACGTAAAATGATTTTTATGTGCTTATAAATGTCAGTCTATAATAAAATGTACACTGAGTCATGTAATCCATATGAAAAAAGCATTTTGTAGATAGAAATTCTTAACCGTTTATACAACTTTTTGTAGAAAGTTTTAACAGAAAACACAATAAAAACATAGAAGAGATTTTATCTAGCATAAATTTTTAAATTTTCCTTTGGAATGTACTGTGTGTATCCTTTTTATTGTCGCCAAGTTTTTATGTAGCTTTATGATTCATTTGTACATATAATTTTATATATCGATAAAAGTTAAAAGACACGGGTACAAATTAAAATATGTGATTTTGCAAGCATATGTTAACCCCTTGGCGCTGGCGGTCGCGGTGCGTCTCATTGCCGGCAATGGAATGTGTGCTGGGAAATCCCCACTCCCGGCGTCAAGGGATTAAAAGCAATAAAAGCAATACTTTCCTCAAATTCTTTTGTGTAACACTTGGTCTTTTTTCCCCTCCCAATGTTTTAGTCATTGAGAAGGTCAAAACGAAATTCAGACTCTACGGAGTTGGCAGCACAGATGAATGAAAGTGTTGATGTCATGGATGTCATCGCTATTTGCTGTCCAAAGTACAAAGATCGACCACAAATTGCAAGAGTAGTACAGAAAACCAGCAATGGCTTCAGTGTTCAGTGGATGGCAGGCTCCTACAGTGGCTCCTGGACTGAGGCTAAGCGCCGTGATGGCCGCAAACTGGTGCCTTGGGTAGACACTATTAAAGAGTCAGACATTATTTACAAAAAAATTGCTCTAACGAGTGCTAATAAGCTGACTAATAAAGTGGTTCAGACTTTACGATCGCTGTATGCCGCCAAGGATGGAACTTCCAGCTAATGCATTTGTACATGCAGCCAAATTTTACAGGAAATGAAATAACAGAAAAAAACTTGAAATACCAACTTTCTGGCAAAAAAAAAAAAATCAGTTTAATGAAGAGTAAGAATGACACCTGGGATGCAGGAAACAGAAGGAAATGTTTGGTAAACATTTTTGTGGGAGCTTCCTTCGCTGTTGTGCAGCAGAAACTTCTCAGTTCATTTTTACTCCCACTGTATAATAGTTTAACAAAAATTGTTTATATCTTGGAAAAAAACCTTTCTGTTTAAAAAAAATAAACAAGTGAATGTTGGAAATTAGTCTGTTAATGTTCTTAATAAAGTGTTCTTGGAGTTTAACCTAGCAGCGGATGGCTTTCTTTAGCTTAGCCCAGTTTCCAGGGAAGCATTGTTTTTCCAGGCTGTAAAATGGCAGAATCTCCTGGATATATAATTTATTCTGTTGGGGGAAAAAGCATGCAGTATCTATGACCTATCTGCAGGAGGAGTTTTTGTAAATGTAGATTTTGATGTATTAGGTCACCCTAAAATAATACAAGAAAAGGGATCCCCAGCAAATCTGGTGGAACGAATACTGCAATAAATTTTTTTACTTCTCTTTGTTACTTGTCTGTTTCCATTTGAATTTCTTATTGTAAAGATCTGTTTAAATCCATTTATATTATTTTGCAGTCTTTTATGTAAAATTTACTATATTGGTGGTTTTCAAAGCAAGACATAAATATTGTTTATACAGTTTGTATAGGCTGACTTCTGAATAATTGGTATCTTTTATTTTTTCCCTTAAAAGGGTGTAAACACAAGTTAACTCCAGGGTTTTATTGTATCCTGCAATATTTAGTATTAACTATATATGATTTAGCACTGTGCCAAACACATTTTCAAGAGTACATTTTGATATAAAAAGAAACTATAGTTTATGCCTTGTATGCTTCAATTTCTTTCTAATGCTGTCCATATGGCAATGTTGAAAAATTAGGGAAAATTAACCATTACTCTGCTCTGAGTGACTAGCCATGTAAATAGTTCTCTTGGTTAGGACATCAGAGTGTTTTGCACCAGAAACAGTTGTTGTGGTCAACAGCACCTCTTGTGATTGCTTCTGATTTTTTATAACTGGGAACCAGAAAACCCTAGCTGCACATATGATTGCTGGATTGCAGTCAAAGGCTGCAAAGGGAAGGAATGAATATGAAGTTTTAACTTATAGTGCTAACATGTCTCCTTAATTGGTTTTTTGAAAACTGGGTGGGAATGCTTGGTTGTATTATAGATAGGTTTTTTATTACTTGACTCTGTTTTCACCTTTTATACACTGGAAATGCTGTCTTAAAAGGTCACTGGAGTGATTGCTTCAACGTGTTGTTACCAGCCTTTCATAAACTGTTCTACTTTCCAGATATTGACATAAAGAAGTTGATTTTTGCATAGTGACACGGGCAGAAGAATTTAATAGTATAAAAATAATTAGCAGAGAAGTATTTTAAAGCCTTTTGTGATTTCAAACTTTATTTAAAGGTGGGTGTTCATCAAATATAAAATTATGGCTACATCCATTTTCTTTTATAAAAATAATATATGATGGGATGTGGTTTTTATTACATTAATTTACAGAACCCTAGTGTGTTACTTGATCTGTGAGGAATAGTGAGTGACACAATAGTTTTCTTGTACAGAATTCAAGAATTAAACTGACATGACTAATAATTCATCAGAATCTATTTAATCATCTATGAAATATTTTTTCATTTCCTGCTCTTTGTCTTAAGTGTCATAATTGCATGTACTTTTGGGGCAAAATTTTTATGGTGGGAAAACAAAGGTTAAGCTTTCAATTTAATGGGTACCTTTTACCACTTCATAATACAATGAAGTGTATGAATGGCAGTTAGTAGTTACTTGCTTACCTTCCTAGGCACCTTTTAAGTGCTTTTTATTACTTTAAATTTTACATGGAAAATATTAGAGTAATTCAGTATTGCTAGGCACTTCTATATTGTTGCTGTGGAATATAGCTTAAAATGTTTGAAATGTCTTATATTCCCATAGCCAATGAAATTTATGCCTCACAGTGATTGGCCCAGAATACAGTGGTACCTTGGCTCACGAACTTAATCCTTTTCAGGACTTTGGTCGTGACCCAAATTGGTCGTGAGCCAAGTTACATTTCCCCATAAGGTTCAGTGTAAATAAGGTTAATCTGTGCTGTAACCATTTTTTAAATCAGAAAAATGTGAAGCAAAGTGATAACAACAACAATCGCGGCCATCTCCCCCCCCCCCCCCCCCCGAGCACAAGTGCAGCCATCTCCCCGCCACCCCAGCACAACCAAGATCATACCTGCCATCCCTGCAGGCTCCCGTCATCCCGGCACGCTAGCGGGTGGGGGGGAGAGATGGGCCTGATCGCGGGCGCACTGGGGGAGGGAGAGATGGGC